>NC_092181.1:15913462-15963462 GCF_043641665.1 Enoplosus armatus
GTGTGATCAGTTGCTGTCTTGTCGAGTCGTCGTGTGTGTGTGGGTGTGTGTGTGTGTGTGTGTGTGTGTGTGTGTGTGTTTTTCAGAAACTGGTTGAGCAGGGCGCCAGTCAGCCTTGGGTGTCCTGTTGTTGTACAAATGAGATTTGGTCGTGTGAGCGTTTACATGTGTGTGAGTGCACGTGCCTGTGTATGAAAGTTCAGATGATCTTTCAAATTCACAAAAATGTCTTTTCCTCAGCTGTAGTTTAGGGACCTCTCTTTTGACAAGATCTTAAGTGTCTGATTAATTCCTAGAATAGTATGTGATTCCTTTCCACAAAAAAACACCAAAAGTAAGCAGCCAGTTTTACAAAACTACAAATGAAGGTGTAGTTAGGTGATTTACAGATGGCCGAGTCTCAGCAGATCTAAAACTATGCTGATAGATTCTGTAATGAGAAAGAAAAGTTATAGTTTCACTTACTGTTATTCTCACTAACTTACTGTTTCCTCACAATCACCTGTGGGGATGGAGGACAGGGAGGTGCAGAGTGACACCTATAATACACTCCTCAGTAAGTACGTGAGTGTGTGTGTGTGTGTGTGTACTCCATCTCAACCGGCTTCCTTGTGAATACTGTAAATACTTCCACAAGTTTAAGGTGTGTAAAAGGTGTGTGTTGAAGTGCTGGTCAGACCTGATGAAGTGATGACACATGGTTTCTTTAAACTGCCTCATGCAAAAACAAAACCAAAAATAGATACCAGTTAAATGTTTAGTACATGATGGTAATTATTCAAATGGACCTGCATGTCTGTCTGTGTGTCTCTCTCTCAGACAGTGGCTGTGGGTTCACTGCTGATTGTGCAAGAGGGTTCAAGAGGCGAACCATTTTTCAGAATGATAGTTATCTCTCAACCCACTGTATCACATTCCACAATTGCAAAAAGGGACAAACAGTTATCGAAGTCAGGAATTTATATCTAGACTTTGTTTTCTAGCGTGACCTTAGTGGTATCGTGTTTGGGCCCACTCTAGTTTCAGGAAGACGCTCACCATTGGAGGAAGACGGGCCGACAGGAAGGAAAATAAAAGATCTGTTTTGCTTTTTAACCTGACAAAGGTTAAACTGATTTTTAAAAGCAGGAAGATGATGGGGAACTTATTATTCAGCAAACCTCAAGCACAAGGACGAGAAACAGCTTAAACAGCATGAATTACACACACACGCACGCACACGCACGCACGCACACCTACGCACGTAGTACATGCTCGTGTCACATGACTGTCACATGATCATCTCACGCATGGGGAAGCACAGATTCAGCGTAGTTTGTGTGTGTGCGACAAAGACATAAGCCTAATCCACCAACACTGGAGCAGAAATGTAAAGCTTAGAGAGAGAGAGAGAGAGACAGAGAGAGAGAGAGAGAGAGAGAGAGAGAGAGAGAGAGAGAGAGAGGGGAACCTGTTAGCACTATTGTGTTGTTTATGAAACACCTGTAACAAGATCTGATCACCCTCTCTCTCCCTCTCTCCCCTCTCTCTTTCTGTTTGTCACAAACACACATACCTGGAAAGCACAATGGCCACATTCTTCCTCTCTACCACCCCCCACCCCCCACCCTCCTCCCTCTTTAGCTCCCCTCTGATCGGGCCAAACACTGAACCTGAAACAGCGAAACAGATAGAAATTAGGGTAGCATGTACAGGTAGAAAAAAAGGAGAGGAGCCGTTCAATGTAGAGAAGTGAGAAATATTTGATCACAAATGCAAGCAGCAAAATGAACCGTGAAAAAGGCTTGGACCAGCAGTTCCACTTTTCACAAGAACCCTCTATCAACACGTCCTTCAAATTCAACTCCATGCCACCCAGAACGACACATGTAAGCGTGTTTTGATCGGACGCCTCTATCTACAGGATGAGATCATTTTGTCAGCATCTTCCAAAAATATAGCACATTACTTTAGGAAGAATGTTATGATCTAATAACGGTATGGTTTACGTTTGGTCACGTTTAGGCACAAAAATGGTTTGGTTTGGGTAAAGATTATTGCTTCGTTAATGTTGCGGAACAACTGCCGTCTCGGTTAAAAGAAACCAACTTTGACTCTTGGTAGTATCCAGAAAACTAACAGTGGTTGTTAAAGGGTGATGTTTTGTTGAGCCATCCGACCCTCTGCAGACTTTGTGGCTCTATAACGACGTCTCACAACTTCCTCCTTTGCTCACAACGTCACAGACTTCCTATATTCCCTACAGCCACTAGAGGGCTTTGTCACTTGACCATAAACACATGTTTTTTTGCAGTTTGCTTAAACGACTGATGCTCTTGTTTTTCTTGGACAGTCTCTTCTCTATGGGCATCAAGCCGTCATTCTTTTTTGTTTGAATTTGTTAGCAAGTCCTCCATAACTGTTAGAAATGATCCTTACAAAACTGATTCATATCATTGTTGTCTGATCTGCCACCTTTACGTTGAAGGAGGCAAAACACTGACTGTTGGCAGGAGGCGGTCTCCTGTGACTCTCTCATGTCAAAGTCACACGCTGTGTTGACCAAACCACCAACCCCAAACTCCTTCATTAGTTGGTATAACGACGTCACACTACTTACCGTTGCTCCCAGCAGACAACAGTCCCCATTAACACACCACAAGACCACAAGAGGTCCTCAACCGATGGGTCATTTTGAAAAGATGACCAATGCTGTGAGGACAGTCTCTAATTTGTCATGGTTTTTAGATGTCTTTTTTTTTTTTTTTTTTACCTCCACCACAATGCAATGAGGATTGAATATAATTTGTATAACTGTTTGACTTTTTTGTTTTTTATCAACATAATGAGAAAACATTGTTGATTTTTAACTTATCTGGCAAGTCGCAAAAATGTTTATATTGAACGTATGCGCTAAATGTTCCGTGACATCATATTTCATTTGATTTCCTACAATATTCACTCTACTACTACAAACTTCACTCAACTAAAGCGATATTAAACTTTTTTATGGCTATGTTTAGTCACTCACAACTCTTGGTTAAAGTTAGGGAAAGATTGTATTCTCAGTTTAATACTGAAAATATCCAAAATCACTTTTTACACACATCCGACCACCTGACCACCCGCTCATGACTGCTGTGTGGGACGTGAATGTGGCGTCATTGGGAAAATAAATTCCCACATATTAATGTAATTTTTTCGGAGACAGACCTCACTGTAAACCACTGTCATAGGGACTATTTCTTCAGTTGAAAGTAGTTCCTATGAAAACCAGTGATTATCCAGAGTAACGGAGCGTTTTAATGCCATTGTTTGTCAGATGTCAGCAGAAAAACATTCACGCACATGTTTCAAAACATGGACAAATTAAACCAAAACTATCTGCATGGATTGATACCTCTAGTGAGAAAACGCGATTCTTTTTTGTAATGAGAGGGAGCCGATGAGATGAGACGTTGTGCAACTGTCTCTCTTCTGAGAACGATGTGTAAACAGGTGACATCCACTGACTGTGAAGGCTGGATCAACAACCCCCACCCCTTCTCCTTCCACCCCCGCCTCCGCCGTTCAACCTTTGACCCCTGTATAACCTCTCCACCCCCCCCCCCCCCCCCCCGGTGTGGTGACACTGCTGAACCCCCAGTCCTCTCCTCCTATCCTGCTCGCCTCCCTCCTTCCCTCCTCCGTCCTTCAACCTGCTCATACTCTAATGCTGTTATTATGCTTCATTTCACTGCTAGTTTCTTCCTCCTCCTCTGGCCTTCTTCAGCTGGACGGAGTTTCTTTTTCAGATCGAGTGAGGACACAGGCAAATTAAAGGATAGGTTTGCATTTTTTGCAAGTCTGTCTTAAAACAATCCACAAAATCCACAGTGTAGAACCAGGACACTTTCATTGGAATTATGGACAGGAGGAAGAATTACAGCGACTAGTAACTGTTTTAATGTCCATGTGGGCACTCTGGTATTGTTTTAAAATAAACTTAAAATGATATGTGAACTTATCCTTTAGCACAGAGCATCCAGTTGCTTGTTCTCAAACAGGCTCTTCTCTGCATACCTGTCGCTACACACAATGGGCTAGTTGTCTGGACAGCAGGCCAAGAGGCAAGGTGTGTGTGTGTGTGTGTGTGTGTGTGTGTGTGAGTGTGTGTGCAGTGGGTGATTTGATTCTGGCAGGGAAGGCAAGCGAATGCAAGCGGTGTTGAGGGGTGTGTGTGTGTGTGTGTGTGTGTGTTTGAGTGTGGAAGTGAGTAGGTTTGGGGGACAGAAACTACCGGTACTACACTGCATCTCATGATAAGATCCAACCCACAACACACACACACACACACACACACACACACGCACGCACGCACCCACTCTGCCCCCCTGCCGCCCCGCTAGAATGGAATGTTCCATGGGCCGAGACTGACTCTGTGAACCCATTCACAAAACTGACACAAAGTAGCCATACTCAGGCCACACACACACAGACACACACACACACACACACACACACACACACACACGCATGTGCGGACGATCAGGCTCGTCCCTCTCTCTTTCTGTCGTCTGTCCTTCACACGTCTCTCCCTCTCGTACGTTCTCACACCACCTTTTCATGAGTGGTTTCATCCCGTCATTCAGTGCGAGAGCAGGTGAACAGGTCGTTCACAAAGCGTTTTGGTTTCTCAGGATGATTTTGGTTTTGCCCTGTTTCGGTGTGGTGTGAGTGAAACTGTTTAGCAGTTTAGCTATTGTGTGTTCAGGGATCTGTGTTTAGGGGGCGTTAGCTGGCGTTGGCCGACGCTGAATTCCTCCAGCTTTTCATTCAGCTTCTTATCTGCCTACTTTACTTTCCCTTCTCACTTTCCTGTGTGTGTGTGTGTGTGTGTGTGTTAGAGTAAAACTTGTCTTTCCAGGAAACGAGGGATGGTGAAAATGGCAGGTTTAAGATACATGGGTATTAATGAAGGCGACATTCCAATTATTGGTCAATACTTTATGATCTTTATGATCTTTATGATATTGTAAGCTGAGTTATCACCCTGCTATTTAATACTGAGATGCTACATCCAAAGGAGAAAGAGTCAGGTTGAAGCTCTGATTGGACTTCATTCATTCACGTGTTTACAGTAGTAATTGCACGAAACACTGTGTAGGATGTAAGATTTAGCATGGAAGCCCCTTCAAAGGATATGATATGAACATTTAGGCTTGTTGCAGGTTGTTGCACAATTATTTAGTGACACTGATGGTTCGTCCAAAGTGTCGTCTCAAGACAAAAATGTTCAAAGCTGCTCCAAATGGCTGCACTTAAAGGTGGGGCGAAAAGCCTGCCATCACAGAGAGGGACGAGACACAATGAATCGTACAAATTGGGATAATGATGCACCACTTTTGTACAGCCTCTCCTCTGCTGTGCTCACGAAAAGCAACGGAAATTGTCGTGTGAAGACCGAAAAAAGACAACTGCCCTCATCGGGCCAATGGCTGTGTGAAGTGTGTCGCTTGCTGGAAAAGTTACTAAAATTGTCAGATATGACCCCCTCTTCAAGAGACTGGAGGAGGTGTTTTCAGGTGCTGTTAGACGATCCAACAAGCAATTTGTTTAAAGCCTGCTGACACCTTTAGACCAGTGAAAATGAAGAAAGTAGTTTTTATAATTATGTGATGAGTTAGAGGACAAAGATTCTGTAAATGTTTGCCAAATCAATGCCAAAATGGAATGGAAAGGGTTTTTTCCTATTTATGTAGTTGTGGCCATCATACACCTATTTGTTCGTATAACATTTCACTCAGCTGCTTTACTGACTAAATATGACACAGTAAGGAAATGCTTTCGGGCCTGCAATAAGAGCCATCAGATGATCACACAGGTGAACACACCTGAGATCTTCATTACAAATGCCCACTGCTTTCTGAAACTGCCTGTCTTTAGGTAACGACTTCAAAAAAGTTCACTGGACACTTAAAATGGACACTTGGAAGTGAAAACAAAAGTTCACTTTTGTTTTCACTTCCAAGTGAGTGATTTACATGTTGTGTCTGAAGTGTGAATTTAACAGTTGTTTTTTTTATTTCTATTTTTTTTTTTACAACCTGTCAGAGTATCTGGACTGTTGAGTTTGTCTTAAAACTAAACTTTAAGGTAAATCTTTGTGTCTCCACACAACCAGATGTCACCAACACAAGTTTGTATTCTTCTCAGCTTTGAGCATATTCTATTCTATTCTATTCTATTCTATTATTTCAACTACATGCTGGTTACACTCCATCACATGATAATTGGTGTTGTTTCCCAGTGTTGGGAGAGAGGACAGTCACCCATGTTGACGTTATAGTGGTTACTGGTCAGATAATAAGTGTGGTTACAAGTCATAAGGATGACTCTCTTTCTATTGTAGTTTTCCACCTTCAGTTACTTCCTCATCTCTCTCTCTCTCTCTCTCTCTCTCTCTCCTTCCTCGTCTCTTTGACCTTGGTCGTGATTGTAGCACCTAAACACACAATGCTCCTGCTCCGCCATTGGTTGGTGACGAGCCACATGACTGCAGTGTCAGCTGACCAAATTCTAGGCAAAAGGGGAAACTTCTTTCATCAGGATGGAAGAAAAAAAACTTGTAGGACTTTAATGTCAGATCCTGTGTGTGTGTGTGTGTGTGTGTGTGTGTGTGTGTGGGCAGAAAGGCTCTCGCTCTTTGTGCTGAGTCATTTTTGTTAATCATAAGTAGGACACTGGGATTGGTTGACGACAGTTACAGGATGTGAGGTGACCCTTTGAATGAGGAAGTGTAACAGCAGAACAGAGCCACACTTTTCACTGTTGGCACAAGCGTCTCACTGTATTTTTGGGCAAAACAGCATTTTTACTCTCAACAGTGGGCATCGTCAATGCACTGTGACCTGTGAGTTGTGTGTATTTGTGTATATGTAAGTGTGTGTGTGTGTGACACCTTCCCTCTGCTGGGACATTGATGAGAGCCGCTGAGGAAACTTTCAACTTTCAACAGTTTGATTCAAATCTCACCCAGTTAGTTTTCAAGTCACATTAGCAGGTTTAGTTTCAATTTTTATTTTGTGGAAATGAATGTGCTCATCTTTCATTTAGTTTCAGTTTTAGTTATTCTTTGACTTTATAAGACCGGCGCCAGAATAAACTCTGCACTCACTTGCATTAAAAGACAAAACCTCTCAAAATGTTGATATTGTTTCTGTACTTTCATGTTGTATTAGTTGTTGTGTTTTACTACTTTTTTTGGTTTCAGTTAACAAAAAGGGGTTTGTTAACCAACAGCATTAGTGTTTCTGTCATTTTTAATAGTAATAAAAGTGCAATGGAAAGAGAAAAAGATGCAGTAGAGTAAATCTGGATTTTAAAAGGTTGGTAGAGACAAAAAGTTCATGGTCAAAGCAGAAACACAGGCTCATATCTGAAGTATTTCTGACGGATGAAGGAGTGTTTCTGCTGCCTGCTGAACCTTCAGGTGTCTCTCGTGTCCTGCAGGGGTGACACACAGTTCAAGATGTTCACATTGTATATGTAATACAGTGTCAACAGTCACATTGTTTCATTCAGTGTTTCTGCACAACATCTATGTTGAACTTTGAACTTGCCCAGCGATTAAATAATGTTTGACTCAACGCTTAAATCTTACATGTTGCAGAAATGTAGTGCTGATGGGGACTGCCACTGTGTGTGTGTGTGTGTGTGTGTGTGTGTGTGTGTGTGTGTGTTGAGGTTAAGGCAGTAAGTTTCTATGACCCAGATCATAATCATCTTTTCAACAGCATTATCAGTTTGAAAGGCTACTGATACCAAGTGGAAACTGACACACAATAAAAGCACGAATGTGTGTGTTTATGTGCTCGAGTGTGTGGACGTGTGGGAGTGTGCGCTCCAGTATTATTGTTTTTCTTACACAAACACATATTGTAAACAAATATTGTATCGTTATTGTTGAACGATAAATGTTGTTCTTAAAGATGGTAGTAACAGAAAATATATAAGATAACTGTGAGAACGAACAGTAAACATAAACATTAATCTGCTGCTCTGTAATCTCTTTGTGTATACCCGCCAACATGCACAATGATGCAGCATTGATATATGTGTGTGTGTGTGCCGAGTTTGACTCAGTTCCTACATACGTTCCTCTCAGTTTGGCTGGCAACAAGACAGTAGACACAAACACAGCTGACTCTTCTTCAGACTTTAACACCGCCCCATCTGTCTCAGTGACCGTTGCGAAGCTGTTTGTGTACAGCGTCTTACGGTTGCATACGGGGTCATATCAGACCTGTCGGGCCAGTTCCCGCATGTCTCTCTTTCTGTCTTTCTCAACACCGAGCTGATGGCCATCTTCACCGCGTCCTGCTGTCTTCAGTGCACGACTTGTGACAGAAACATTATAATCTCATTGTTGGATTATGTCTTTAAGTTCTTCTTTCTCTTTTTTATTTTTTGCTTCACGTCTCACCTGCACATTCAGCTGTCTGAGGAGGGGGATCTCTCTCTAGCATTTATAAGCAGGAGGCCTGCAGGTTTATTACACACTATAACATATTTGTGAGCAGAAGTAAGTGTAAGGCTGGTGTATAAACAGATAATCAGAATATATATAAAAAAGCAACAATGACCAACAACATACGTTATATAAGTCAAGTGTTTCTGTAGACTGTAAACAAATACAAATAGTGCAGAGAAATATTGAATGGGTAAAGTACTAATAACTTCATATGCATGAAGTGGGTGATTATATATAGTATATGCATGTATACATGTCTATGTACAGTATATACGGCCTGCAGGATAATGAATGACAAATGTAGTAAAATACAGTTGTAATAATATAAAATATGTTTTCATAGGAGAAGTTATAATTGTTGCTTATAGCAGCGTACAACTACATGATATTGTGTTATAAACCAAGTTTTACTGAATCGTCCCTCAACAGTTTTTGAGAAGGTGTTTTTCCTGTTCTTTTTTAACTGGATCGGGAACCGTTGATGTGAGCTTGACATTGTATGTGATGTTTGTCTACACAAACAAACTTGTCTTCACTCGTCTTGATACGTGTGTGCGTGAGAGAGTGTCTTTGTGTGATACAGTGTGTCGGTAATAAAGTCATCTTGGTCTTTGAATCACGCTCTTTTAAATGGGTTTATGGCTGTGCACGGCCTTCACTCCAACCCTTTTACACCCTGTTGGGGAGAGAATAGATTTCTCCACCTGTAAACTTTGAACTGGCTATCTACATATACTGTGTGTGTGTGTGTGTGTGTGTGTGTGTGTGTGTGTGTGTGTGTGCTGCCAAAGAGGCAAGAATCAGTGATTGCATGTCCTTCATTAACAGAGTCATTGGTTAATGTGTCACTTGTACAATGACAAACACACACATATACACACTTGTGCTGGAGTAGAACGGCACCCCGTCTGATAAGAGCATATAGGCCCCGTTCTCTTTAAGGGTTGTTTAAGGTTACGTACACTTCCACACATTGTCAACGAGGTCTCCTTCCTATTCTCTCTGGCCCTCTGTGTTTCTGGCAAATATGACTGGAATGTGACAGCTTCAGTCTGCTTTGTGTTCACTCCATTGTGGTCATCAGTGCGTCGCTGGCAATGTGACTTTCAATTCACACTTAATGCAACCTAAAAAGAACAAAGCTCATTAGCACTTGTCAGACGAAACTAAATCATCATAATCAATTTGGTTTTTGGTTAAGTCCATTTGTACGCTGTGGTAAAAGCAGAAATGTGTTATGGACTTTTGAAATATCTAGCCTGTGGAGGCAAACTTGTTTGAACTTGAGATTTAAATCAGAGAAACGTTTGGCTAACGTGCTGATAAAATGCTATGAAGCCACTGGGGCTTTCAAAAGTGAAGCTGAAAAATCCTAAGTGATCACAGATGAAGCTGTCACAGTCAGCCTTCAACAGGTCTATCCTAAAATGCCTAAGGCCTTAAAGTACTCTCTTCTGATTTACAGTCTTTTTATTTTGAAGTTATTTTTTTTTTCTAATATGCCTGAAGATATACAAAAAAGTAAATATTTGGTTTGATGAAACGTGGTGGCTCTCTGGATAAAACACAGCCGAAGTGACAGATTGTGTAAGTCTGTTAAACTTTGATAACCTTTTTATAGCAATAGCTATAGTTTTGTTTGATTTATTGCATATGAAATTTGATACAGACGTTCATGTTCACCTTCTGAATTATAATGACTTTGATCTCAAGACTTTTCCTCCAAGCGCCATCATCTGGTCAAAAGTTCAACTTGTCCAATACTTTGTTTTATGACCAAATACCTCAGAAACTAATGACACGCCCATCAGCCTCAGCTGTACTTTTATTTTAGTGCTAATTAGCAATTATTAGCATGTTAACATGTTAATCTAAGAAACGTGGTGAACATGGTAAACATCACCCGCTACACATCAGATTGTTAACATTGTCATCGTGAGCATGTTAGCATGGCTAACGTTAGTATTTAGAAATGTGTGTGTTAAGTGACTTTCTTTTCTTCATATATATATTTGTCACATGTCATCATATAAGGTACAATCAGTGTGAAATAACAACAACATTATTCTTCAGTGTTCTGACTCAGATTGGATTTTCCATTTTTATTTAATAATGAGAGGTGAACACACACGTACAGAGCGTGTCTGTAAAAACATCTGCTCATGACTTTTCCCTGATTGCTATCAATCATCACCCTTTGTCACACCCTCTGCCCTTTTATCCCTTCCCTTTTGTCTTAGTCCTTATCAGCTGAGAGAGAGAGAGATTGAAGGAGGAAGAAAAAAAAGGTGGGGGGTTACCTGTGCTGAGTGGCCCCACCTCTCTTTTCTGGCCATTGAGAATGAGTAAACACTAAACCACCTTTGCTTACCTCCTCACTCAAACACCCAGACACAGGCAGGCAAGGAGACTGTCTTGCTGCCGCAGCCTGACAGCATCACAGGAGAGTGACTGGACAGAGAGTGAGTTTCAGACAGGTGTGAATGTGCACAGTGACTCTCAAACGCAAAACACACCGGCTGCATCTTCTTGGCGAGCTTGTCGATATCTGCGCTCCTCAGTTTGGGATACAGGTACGGTGTTAACGTCGACAAGTGTGTTTCTGTCTTTTTGAAGGTCTCTGTACTGAAAGCATATCTCCTTTAAGCCTTTTTGAAAACTTGTCATCACATCTTGTTGTTGTGTGACTCTGCGATTTAAATGTTCTTTTTTAAAATCACTTTTGACCCCCAAAGATCTTGATCGGGTAGCCTTGATGAATCTGATTCTCCAGCTTGTGAGCAAAGTCTAGCAGTTCTGAAACTGTCGGGTATCTTTATGATGGATGACCACTTCCTAGTGCGCCTCTGTTCCTAAGTACTTTTGTTTGACATTATGAGCCTCTCTTTGACCAAACCTTACAATCTTCTGAAGCAGCTCTTTACTCTTGGAGTTTGTCTTGCTGTCTATTTTCTCTCTTCTGGCATTCTGCTTTATTAGTTCCAGTTTACCAGACTGCCCTGCTTCACCGCTTCAGGGCCAAAATGATTGGAAACAGAAAACAAAGGCACTTAAACCAATCAGTGACTGGAATGGAGATCAAGATGTCCTTACAATGAAACCAGTGGAACCAGTGGAGTGGCATGGCACTGTATGTGTATGCATGTCTGTGTGTGTGTGTGTGTGTGTGTGTTAAAGGTGGGGGATAAAAAAATGTCTCAGTGACTACATGGAGAGACTGGTATTATTAGCCATAGACTTCCGGGTCCTTTGTCATATAATATGTGGACTTTTACCCCAGTTAGGAGAGCTATTTGTTGAGTGCATGTGTGTGTGTGTGTGTGTGTGTGAGTGTGTGTGTGTGTGTGTGTGTGTGTGTGTGAGAGAGAGAGAGAGACAGGTACAGAGAACCTGGTGCTAAATTTTATTAATTGAAGTTGCATTCAAGGCTAAACAGGCAGTGAAACAATGACAATATTTGCTGTTTCTTATGGTTCATTTCACTTTTTTTTTAAGAGACGTTCCAAGTTACAACAAAATTATTGTGTTGACAGAAATGTTGTTTCAGTTGCACGTTTCTGCACTGACACACAATTCCTTCACTGTGTTTGTCGACAGGGAGGGCCGTTGTTTGATTATAAAAGTGTGCGTGAAGGTTAGCTCTTTTGTAAGCCATGCGAGTGTAAAGGATGCTGAAAAGACAAAATGAGGTTACATGCAAATATTTGGATCTTTTATTGTTCAGTGAGTCAAATTTCACCAACTCTCCAGACCTAAATCTCGCTGATTTCCCCTTACACACACACACACACACACACACACACACACACACGGGGGGCCACTAAAGCCTTTATCACGAGTGTGTGACACTGTCAACGTCAGTAGTAATTGTCTGAAACAATGTCTGCTATGGCCTTGAACAGGCTAGCTGATTAGCCTGAGGAATGTGTTTGCCTAAGGAAGCAAAGCTTGTTTCAGCTAGCGGTAAAGCTAAAGCAGCTCTTATGATTAGTAATGACCATGTAGTTGTGTGAGGGGACATATGTGGCAACAATCGGTTGCAGTTGACCTTTCTATCCTGTCATGCTTTGTATTAAGACTGAATTCAAAGCCCTTCTGTTTATAACTGGTGCGAAGACTTTGATCATAGATTCAAGTTTTGATCAGTGCTGATGCTGTTATTTGAGTTTAAATGCGAAGATACAGGTTCTTTGTCATGTTGCTTAAAATCATAGTGTTTGAGTATAGCCATGGTGTTTTCAGTGGATAAATGTGAAGGTCCTGAAGGCAGGGGGGCTCTCAGAGTAAATGAACTGGAATCATCCCTCCGTGGTGAAGTTGGGGTGGGCTGAAGGCGGTCACTTACGCACTCCGTCTGACCTGAAATTCTTCAGGCCAGTTTCACTTTAAAGGGCTTTCCAGCTCTGAGGGAGGCCTGAACATTTGGTCCCCTCCTCTCTGTTCGTTAGCCTCTCTCGCTCCTCTCCATCTGGTCTTTTCCTCATCAACCCCCCCCCCCCCTTACTCTTTTCTACATTTCTCCCCCCTCCTCACCCTTCTCCTTCTCAGCTTGCCCTCCTCTCCACACCTTCCTCGTTTCTCCTTCCCCCTCCCTGCTGCTCTCCTTTGAGCTTGAGTGAACCAGAGGAATGAGGGTGACAGGTACATGGATGGGAGGAGAGAAAAGAGGGAGGAAAAGTAAAGAGAAGGAGGCAACAGAGACAGAGAAAAAAAATGAAGGGGCTCAGATTTTGTAAAATGTGTTGTCCATGAAATTGTAATTGCGTAAAAAAAAGTCAGTTCCGCACCCCCTGAACAAGAATCATGTTATTTACAGCGACAAAATCTGCAACAATTATGATAATCAAGTTACATTTTCAGAAGGAAATTTAAGTGTTGCAGCTGAAAATTTGCAGTTAAAACATTTTAAATAGTTGTAAAACTGAAAGAAGTTGAAGTGGCAGACGAAATATAATTAGTGAAAGAAGTTGGCAGAAATGGCAGTGAAAATGGAAGTCCTGAAAGATGTTCAGTTTAGGTGTAAGCCCTGAGTAATTATAGTATTAGTAATAGTATTTAAACCTGCAATATTTCTGACCAGTTGACAATATTGTCACCTTTCAAGTTGATATGATGAACTTGTTATTGAAGAGTTGCTTATTGACACACCCAGCAGTTACAAAGCAAACATTATTATTCATTTGGCTCTGTGTTTGTGTCCTCCTGGTGTGTAAGTCCAATATTTATTCTCTTTTAGCTCTGTTTTTGGTCTCTATAAAGTCAAAAAATATCTGGTTTGGTGCTGAGCAGGTAGTGTACTGCCTACTGCAGCCAAAAACAACACTATGAGAGCTGTGAGAGTGAACCAGAACAGTAAAGTTGGGGACTGGAAGCTAAGCAATGAGCTGAAACTGAAGTCGAAGTGTCAGTTGAAGTGAAAGTCCTGAAAGAAACTGATATTGTGAAAGCGTGATACATTGAGCTGGGAGTATAGGAGTGTATCGCTGAAAGTAGATGGACTCTTAGTTAAACAATAAGAGATGAAAGCAGTGGAAATGTCAGCTGATGTGTAAGCACTGAAAGCAGTTGAACAGTTCAAGACATCACTACGTCATTAAGACATCTTTACAGACCAAATGATTAATCAATGAATCGAGAAGATAATCTGCAGATGAATCAATAATGAAAATGGTTGTTAGCTGCAGCCCTGATGTTGTTTGCTAAGTTCCGTACCTGTACAGGACTATGCGTTGGTGATATCTGTAACTCAGTGTACAGAGAAACATCATTTAAAGAGCTCCTCACAAACAATGCGAAGATATCTTAATAAGAAGATAAGAGAGCTTCCCTCAGTGCGTCATCCTGCTTCATCTTGTTTTAGTCAGCATGCTGACAGTTGAGCATGCACCACGGTGTGAGGACATCATGTGTCCTGGAGGGTCAGCCACAGTTCTCACTTCTCTTCTGTCGGGTTCATTGTTTCACTCAGTTGTTGGCAATTACTGCAGCTGACTTTGATCATGTACGTGTGCAAAAAACACTGGGACTACACTTCCTTTGTGTTGCTTTACGAGTTATAATGAGTGAACTACATGAAACAATCAAACAGTTGAAAATACAGAAAATCCCAGCAGGAGGCTTTTTTTTTTTATTTTGACGTTCCTAAATCAGTTTGTCAGTTTCTGCACTTGTCTGAGAGGAACTGTTTCCAGGAAGGCACAGCGTGGGACTAAAGACTGCGGTGTACTCCTACAGGTCGTATCGCTCTACAGAAATAAACAGCAGGACCTCTGGTCTTGTGACATGCTACTCATTTACTTATATGGATGACTCGTAATAGAAGGCAGTCGTACAGGCTCTCCGGCTGAGATACTGATTACCAGCGCTGCTTTATTGCTGACTTTATTCCTGTTTATTCAGAGTTTTTGCCTATGTGGCAGATTCCAGTGTGTGTGTGTGTGTGTGTTTGTGTGTGTGTGTGTGTGTGTGTGGGTGCCTTAGTAGAGAACCAGTTTATCAGCGATAACCAACCAAGTCTAAGAAGCACTTTCCAATGTGATTACTTATGATTTAGTTCAAGTTTCAGCTTATAGCTACTGTCAGTGCCAGTGTTCTAGTGTTAAATAGAAAAGTATATAAAAATAAAAGTAGGATTTCCAGTCTGCCATCATAAACAAAAATCAACACACTGTACTGTATACTTTACATCAATGTAAAGGACAAAGTTGGGAATATTCTGTTTTCTTACTGTCAACAAATACCATTAAAAGAGCAAAACCAACAATTAACTCATCCAACTAATTGAGTATAATATATCTTATTCCTCCTGTCCGCCTGTGACATGTTCCTTTGTTACAGTGAACATGGCCACTGTAGTTTATATTGAGTCAACCGCAAATACACAGTCCTGCCGCCATAATTACTCACAGACTAAATGTGTATCAATCCGTGGCTGAAAATAGTCCCTAACAAATACACAATTTACACACGTTTGCCCAGCTGTTTCAGGAATGTACTGAGCCTTTTTTAAAGATTGAAATATGTATTTTTGACTCCTTTTCAAAGATTTATATGTCTTCAAAGAATGAGTGCCACAGACCGGGTAGGGAAGTTGGAAAGTGACGGATTAACACATGGTTGAGTTTTGTCTTTTAATGGGATTTGTTGACAATAAGAAAAATAGAGAAAAACGTCGTTATCCTTCAGTACTAGTTAATTTCATTTATTCTTTTAAATTTAATCATAAAACCATAAGAAAACTGTAATCCACATGTCAAGATTAAACCTGAAGCAGTATGTGTTTGTGGCGTGAGGTTTTATGGTGTGTTTGTACGCCTGACAAATGATTCAGTGAACCTGTACAATGATTACGGGGGCGGGAGACAGTAAATGTTTCCCCTCCATCTCGCGAGTCTTCCTGTGGGGCTTAACCGTTGACCTGATGGTCCGACTGTGCGGTCACCAGAACACCTGA
The DNA here is from genome assembly GCF_043641665.1 of Enoplosus armatus. Classification (NCBI taxonomy): domain Eukaryota; kingdom Metazoa; phylum Chordata; class Actinopteri; order Centrarchiformes; family Enoplosidae; genus Enoplosus; species Enoplosus armatus. Next base: position 15,929,407 of record NC_092181.1, read on the forward strand.
CCCCTCAGAGGCGCATCTGAGTCGTGATTGGCTCTCACTGATGACTGACAGTTAATCTTTGATTTAGATTGACCCCCTTAGCTTAGAGGAAGGCCCCGATGTTACTGATCTGTGATCCTGTTCCCCAACAAAGCTTTTGCACAGGTGCGTAATGATTACGCAAATTGCCACAGAAATACACACACCTTCACATAAATAATTTTACACACACACAACTTCACGGACACACCTTTTTATTTATATTCAACTCACTCTTTCCAGTGTCATGGTAATTGACAGTTTCATATTAGGTCGTTGATTATGCAAACAAATAAAAAGTGCTAACGTTCACATTTAGCTCTCTATCATTTGTGCTTTAATCTCTTCTTTGCTGTCTATCCATCATTCTCTGGTCTTTATGCTAAATACACTTTCTTCTTGCCTGTTTACTCAGTCGTTAAGGAGTGGGGCTGGTTTCAATAGCAGCTGAAACTCAGCGCACTGTTGACCACACACTGTGACTTTCATCTCTCTCTCCCTCTCACCCCATCTGCTCTCCCTGTCCCTCACTCCCTCTTTTCTTTGCTCTTTTTCAGGAGAACTGAGGGGAGTTTTTAGACAGAAACTTTTTAAGCGATTGACGTTCTCTCATCTGGCTGTTTTCCCTCTCAGTCGTCTCTCTATCTGCTCTCTTGACTGCCCAGGAAGGTGTGTGTTGTTTGCTTAAGTTAAGCTGTGCTAGGAACATGTTCACCGTTGTTATGTACAGAAAAAAAAAACCACGCACATGCCCGAATACACACACACACACACACACACACACACAAACACGCACGCACACACTTACACACAGTTGTAGTGTTGTGCTGACATGACATAAATCACTCTAGTGGTAACTCCAAGTCAGAATTTCCAAATGTCCTCTCAGAGAAAGACAACAACATGAGGAAGTATTCAAACCGCTTGAACACTTCCTGTCGTTTTTTCTTTTACAATTTCTGCAACTCTAAGCAGAAAACCCTTAAAACCCATTGAAACTACCTTTCCCATCAGCCCCCTCTCCTCACACTAACATCACCCACTGTGTCTTCATGAGTTACAGAGTGAAGATTTGTAGGTTTGTGCGACAGCTGCTCTTTGTGTATTTATCGGTGGTGGAAGTAGTTCAGATCCTTTAAGTACCAATACATTAATGTAAAAGTATTATCAACAACATGTACTTAAAGTATCAAAAGTAAAAGTACTCATGTAGAAAATAAATGGCCCCTGTGACTGGTATGTTAATATGTATGATACTATTCGGTTTTTAATACTGATGCATCAATGCGTACGTAATCTTTTACTGTTGTAGCTGGTTGAAGTGGAGCTACTTTGAACTATTTTATACCTTTTCAACCTTTTCAAGTTTCCAACCTAGGGGTCGGGCCCCTCCAAAGGGCGATTGAGACGATTACAGGAAGAAAAAACTAAATTCTCCTCCACGAATTTGTATTCATTTATTTTGGGACTTTTATTTAATCTTTGCATTTCTTGTGAGTTTTATCTCTTTGGGCCTAAAACTGAACTTATTGAAATGAAACCATCTGAGGAGTTTAGAGGGGGAATTTCTCTTTGGTCAAACTTCTAACCACTCTGACATCTGAAACTACACACTGTGTTTTAGTAAGGGGTCACAAGCCAAAAATATTGGGAAACACTGGTTTAATCTTAAACAATTAATCATGTCATATTTCTAAAATAGTAAAATAGAAAATAGTAAGTACAGCTGTAAGATAAATGTAATGGACTAAAAAGTACAATATTTCCCACAATATTAAATATAAAGTGGCATAAAATGGAAGTAAAGAATCTCAAAATTGTACTTAATTACAGTACTTGTAATTAATTTCTTTCCATTTATGTGTATGCTTATGTATTTCACATGCAAAAAACTTCTCACTAAAGTTCTTGTGTCGGCGGGATCTGCCCTCGAACACACACACACACACTCACACAAAGTACCTGTTTTAGCTCCACCCTCCTCAGCTCTCATGCTTGCAGCTTTGGCTCAGTGTGTGTGAGTGTGTGTGTGTGTGTGTGTAGAGGAGGCTGGCCTCTGTGCTCAGTGCCCTGCTGTACCTGTCTCTCATGGAGGTGGACTAACACTCCCAGAGCAGGCGGCCAAGCAGCAGAGCGCTGTGAAGCAACAGGGGTAGCTATCTGACCACTCTCTGCTTCTCCTTCCTCTTCTCTTCTCCACCAACATCCCATCTGCTGTGATATCCTCCTCAAGACCTATGCTTTGTTTCAGTCTCACTTCCCTCTCTGTCTTTGGTTTTATAGGGATTCTTTAACCTTGAATGACATGGTTTTTTTTAGACTGTTAGACTATTATTTAGCAGTTATGTCTTTGAATAGTGTGCTATAATGCTGGTGTGGAGGGTTTGGAAGCGTTGGTGTTTCATTGATCCTCTTCTGCTGCCTTGTGACCCTGTTGTTAGGGGCTGCTGGGTAGATGCTATGAGTCAGTCGCCTCCATGTGTCCACGTGTGTGTGTGTGTGTGTGTATACAGCTAAGATGGCGGCATCCTTAGGCCCGTTTTCGTCAGTACACTGGATCAGTGTCACTCAGGATAGAACAGCAAACTAAGAGACGCATTGTTCCTTACTGTTGAACACACACTTTGCTCCATAATCTGCACTAAATTGGGAGCCAAAGAGATGTTTGTTGGGTTACACTTCTGAATAAGATCTGAGAAGAACACATGTTGATTTAACGTCAGGTCAGTGACATGAAGAATGAAATGTTCTTCTTCTTTCTAGCTGTGAGGAACTACGCTTTAATAATGCCTCATTTGCTTATTTGAGGAAAAAGATGGAATTTGCAGTAGTCAATCTGTGTTTGTGGTATAATCTGGATGAAGCCTGTAAAAGCCATTTTGTCTGCTCATAAAGCAATTCAGTTCCCAATAACATGCCGTTAATACGTAGAGAGTCAGGTGCTTCTATCAATCATAAACACTATATAATGGGCAATCTCCACAGCAATAACTGGAACACTTTAACCTGGCAGGTAGGCACTGTTAGCCAATCAAAATGTTGCTCTTTAACTTCCTTTGCAGCCCAACCAGCTCCTTCCCCTCCTGTGCTGCTCTGACTTCATAACCTTTGACCAGGTGAACTCTGTGTCTGAGCTCTGAATGTCTGCGTGGATTATGTTTGACCTAATAGCTGCTAGCTGTTCCTGTTGCGCTGCAAAACAAAGAGGTGAAATCAGAATAGAAGAATCACACATAAGTTGTCATAACTTTGGTTTCTTTCTAAAATTCTAGTTTCTTAATAACTGAGGCGTCATCTGTAAATCTTTATGCCCTTTGACTTGGCTTTTAAAGGCTGTGATTTGCGTTCGTCACGGTTAATCATCTACCTGTTGCTGCTTCAGTTTTCTTGCTCTCTCTCTCATGATTGCATACACCTATGTATGTAAGGTCGGAGCTTTCTAAAAGGTGCAGAATTTCAAGCAAATTCTTGTTTTTTTGTCTCTTTATATTATTTTCTCCATTTCCTCTTTCATGTTGCGTTACCTCCTCTCTTCCTGTGTTGCCTCTTGTTGTCTTCATTTTTCTGTAGGCACACTTTTTTCAGATACACTTTAATGCCAAAAGATCCCACATACACACTCGGTATTCTCACTTTTTGTAATATTATGCAAAGGAAGAGAGACTGTACCAGACCAGCTGAGTTTCGCTTCACTTCTGACACACTGAGTGTTGTGATTTCCTGAGTCTCCCCTAAGAAAGGAAAACCCCAGCACAGTAGTGGTCAGCATTGAGGAAGTTAGGAATATCTCCAAGAGGCGAAAAGCAGGATGTAGGTTACCCCATGCAAAGACACTGAATATATCATATTTTTTACACACACAAAATATCCAGTTAAGGGAGTCCTAAATTGACGCCAGTATGTTATATAGAGTGTCGACCTCACAGTTTCACATAGCTTCTTTTTATCACTGAGCAGAACTCCCAAAGTGAATATTGTCCTCCCTTTGTCATCAGTCTGGCAAGATAAGGCTGATAAGAGATGGAGTCATGTTAGCACTTCACACAATAGCAGGAACAGAGGGAGGGCACGTCGAGCTGTGGAAACAGAAGGAACGCAGCACAGAAATAAGTAACAAAAAGGCTGTTTTAATGTAGCAGGGTATTGGGAAAACACTGAGTGATGTTTTATTCTTATTTTTTTTGCGCAACAAAGGGAAATGCATCCTCGCTGAGCAGAATCAGAATGCGTCTCTACATGCTATATGTCCCCATAACTCAGTCAAAATGTTTTTATATCTAATGTCATCTTGACCCATGTTAACATGCAGCAACCAACTACTGGCTAAAGATAGAAGAAGGCAACAACATCCTGTCTTTCCCCACTCTTGATTTTTGCCGTTTGGTTTTCCTCCTTGTCCGTGTTTTGACCTTATTGTCTTGTGTACACAATAAATGAATGAATTAATAGTCTTCTTCAGCATAGCATGTCCGCTATACATTCTTATAGAATTTTATCTATGTAGCATCTCTGTTTTTATTCTATCAAGCTGATATTTTCATAATTTTCGTTCCTCTGTGGACGAGGTGTGAGCTAGTTTTCAGGTAATTCTAAGCCCTCCAGCCCTGGTTGAACAGGTGTGTGTGTGTGTGTGGGAGCGGATATTGGGTCAAGTCAAATGACTGTGTGAGCGTTACCATGGTTGCTTGGCTTAGTAGTGTTTTACCTTTGTGGACTGCCTCACCTATCTCTATCAAAGTCTGGGCAACCTTGTGACGCACAAACACACGCACACACACACACACAAACACACACACACACACACACACACACACACACACACACACACACACACACACACACACACACTGCCTGCCTGCCTGCCTAACTAGCAAGAGGTTGTTTTTTATTTGTCCTATTTGCTTACATGACGTTAAGTCTCACAAAAAGCAGTTTGCTTTGTAGCATGCTGTGATTGGTTGCCTCAGTGTTGTACACAGCGTGGAGATTTGGGGATTTAAAATGCTGTGGATTTTTCCGTTCTGAATGCTGGCAGTGTTAGAAAATAACAGAGTAAGAGGTTTATGCTTGGGAAGCCGATTTCTGATTGTTCTCTGTTCCTTTTATAGGGCTGCAGCCCTTAATGAAGTGGCACACACGCACACAGAAAAAAAGCTGCAACCACACACCCTATAACATTCATGATAAAGAGGGTGAAACTCCTCTTGTGGTGAGTGTGCGTGTGTGCAACAGGTTCATGTGTAAATAGATGAATGTGCACAGCTTTTTGTCACAGTATGGAGTCAGTGGAGTCATTTTTTACACAAAATTCCTCATATAGCTTAACTCCAACTTGTCTAACTTCTGACACACACACACACACACACACACACACACACACACATAATGAGCATGTGATCTAGTTGTACTCAGTGAACCTTGAGCTGGAGGTTTCAGGGTTTATAGCCCTTCATTCTCTCTGATAGGGGTCAGAGGTCAGCAAGGGATCAGAGTAACTCAACAAAACAAGGTTGTAAAACCACTGATAGGGGAAGTCACCCTGGGGATTTATAGATGCTGTATTTTCACTGTTCTGTCCAAGTCACATATTGTGCCTTGGTTAGTTTGTTAGTTTGTTAGCAAATTGAAAATCCTTTTGTTTCAACAAGCAGCCATATTATGGGTTTTTGTTGGGATACATGTTTTAAATGGCGGCTTCTGAGTATTAACCTGTTTTTCTTGTTTTTAATCTTTCTTGTGTTTCCTGTTCTCTCTTGGATAGCATAAGCACTTGATACACTTTAATGTAATTTGATAAACCTGTCTCTCTCTGCCCTCCTCAGGCCCCAGATCTGATTGGATGGTTTTGTCAGAATGACAGCCGAAGATCCTGCTTCCTCTTCGACCATGAGCAATAACGCTGCCCCCTCCAAACCCTCTGGTGCCTCCCATCACTCTCTTCATGGACAGATCAACATCCCTGAGGGAGTTGCAGGTGCTCCCAATGAGGCTGCACTGGTGACCCTGATGGAGCGCACTGGCTACACTATGGTCCAGGAAAACGGTCAGCGTAAATATGGCCCTCCACCTGGTTGGAATGGTGCATCTCCACCACGGGGATGTGAAATCTTTGTGGGCAAGATCCCACGGGACGTTTATGAGGATGAGCTGGTCCCAGTGTTTGAGTCCGTAGGGCGCATCTATGAGATGCGGCTGATGATGGACTTTGACGGGAAGAACCGAGGGTACGCATTTGTGATGTACACAGAAAAACATGAGGCCAAGCGAGCTGTACGCGAGCTCAACAACTATGAGGTGCGGCCCGGGCGGCTGCTGGGGGTCTGCTCCTCTGTGGACAACTGCCGTCTTTTTATTGGTGGCATCCCCAAGACCAAAAAGCGTGAGGAGATCCTAGAAGAGGTCTCCAAGGTGACAGAAGGGGTACTAGACGTGATAGTTTATGCCAGTGCTGCAGACAAGATGAAGAACCGAGGCTTTGCCTTTGTAGAGTATGAGTCGCACCGTGCAGCTGCCATGGCTCGCAGGAAGTTGATGCCTGGACGCATTCAGCTTTGGGGCCACCAGATTGCAGTCGACTGGGCTGAGCCGGAGATTGATGTGGACGAAGACGTTATGGAGACAGTAAAGATCCTCTACGTCAGGAATCTTATGATGGAGACCAGCGAGGAGACAATCAGACAGGTGAGACTGGCTAACTGTTCAATTTAGAGGTTTCACAATGCATGCTATTATTTGGTAAGAAACATACCTGACAGTAAGAGGCAATATAGCATACCATTCTTAACCAATCATCCATTTTCTATCAACCAGGTGTTCAGCCAGTGGAATCCTGGATGTGTTGAACGTGTGAAGAAAATCCGTGACTACGCTTTCGTCCACTTTATCTCCCGGGATGATGCCGTCCTGGCCATGGACCACCTCAATGGCACAGAGGTGGAAGGGTCCTGCATTGAGGTGACACTTGCCAAGCCGGTTGATAAAGAGCAGTACTCGCGCCAGAAGGCCTCCAAGGGGTCCTCTGCCACTCCAGAGGCTACTCCACAGAACTACGTTTACCAGTGTGATCCCTACACACTGGCCTACTATGGTTATCCCTACAACACCCTGATTGGACCCAACAGGGACTACTTTGTCAAAGGTTAGAATTCATTCTTTTTGCTTTTGTACCAGTAATGATCAGTTGCAAAAGCCGCAGTGTTTCTTTGAAAGCCATATATTTTCGTAAATGTTGGTGGCAACAGAAACTCTTTGGGCCAATGCGCTGCTGAAGATCTCCTAATGACATCCGAAAGATGCTATTGTAGGAACAATGTCAAATACACCCCATCAATAGGGAGCTATGATTTTTAAATGGTGATGATGACTAAGATAATAATGATTTAATCTTTGATGACTGCAATTTCATTTGACAAAAGTTTTTAAACTTGATGAGGGTTTGTGACTTAAAATCAGATACTTATTAAAAGACAAAACAAGGTGATGGACCAATGAATGCTAATCCCATTACCTTTGATGATTGATTATATATGGTCTTTGGGTGTTAGCAAGAAAATCTATTTGACTTTCAACAATCATTGTGTTTTGGTTTTCTCTCCAAAGGATCCCCAATGATACAGAACAATGGTAATCTCTCACATCCTTATTCCTACTTATTCCTTCAATGAACAATAAGCTTTCTTGCCATGTGACAAACTCTACGTTTTCTAACACCATCCTTTTCCTACTGTGCTGTCACCTCCCATTTCATGCTGGTTATTGCAGAGATCACAACAAAGTTAAAGACGTCTAGGAATGCCATTTCACCATGCCATGACCTTGCATATCTGCATCTAATTTAAGAGTCACAACAGTGAACTCAGGAAAAGGCCAAACTGGACCCGAATAACTAAACAAAACTAAAAATCCTAAACTCAAACAGATATTCCAGAGAACTTTCCAGTAGCAACTGTACTTCATGAGCAGATTTTTGCCTTAAATTAGAGTTTAATGACACCTCTTGCCACCCCAGTCCTGATATCTTTAGATGAACTTTTAAAGAAGTTCTAAACCCATCATAAAATCTTGCCTTACATGTTGCCCTACACAATTATCAGTACAGGTTGCCCCTGCTGCCCAAGTCCGAAACCACATCATCATATTACTTTAATTGTATTTTAAGCAGGTACTGTGCGAGGTCGTGGTCGTGCTGCTGCAGGTAACCGTACCCCTGGACCACGGGGGTCATACCTGGGGGGTTACTCTGCGGGTCGTGGCATCTACAGCCGCTACCATGAGGGCAAGGCCAAGCAGCCCGAAAAGCCCTATGAGCTGATGCCCAGTCTGGAGCTTGCTGCCTCCGTCAATCCCGTTGGCATCAAACCTGGCACAAGTCAGTGAGATAGATATAACTATCCATGTCCTTGCCCATCTCAAAAGCCTTTATTAAACCTTATAGGTCATAATTTTCTGTCTCTCTCCTTGCATGGTTTGAGGAACGTTTTGTAAATCAAGAGTATAGTTGTTGCTGGATGGTCAGGTGCAAAAGGACCTCCTTTCTCTTTACAGTAAAGAGTAATGACACTAAAAATCTGTCCTTTCCAGCATGACCAGAAAGTAACTGCTATGTTTTGTTCCTCATTCTTTCCTTTTTCCTCCATATCAAAAATTTGTCTTACCGGGTGTTCAGACCAAAAACAGCATTGTGTTTAAAGAACACAAGGGGCTAATCTACTTGGCAATGCAATGTTTCACCTGAAGACATCGCATTGTGTTGAGGCAAAAGTTGACTTCTTTTGTCAGATTGCAGACTATGCAGACTATGTTTTTTTTTTTTTTTGGGGTGTGGGGGGGGGGGGGGGGGTTCTGCGTTTTTGGCACCCCCAGTGCAGTGATTTCATTAAACTAAATGAGGAAGGCATGTTTTTTCACGCAGTGCTGTTGTCTGTCTGAACATGGCCATAGTTATGTGGGGACCAGTGCTTCCAACAATTTCCTTTTACACATGCACTCAACTCCAAATTTTTACTGGAAGGTGGTTGACAGTATCTTGTTTTTTTCTTTTAGTTAGGGCCGAAAAAGTATGGATAAAAAAACAAATACGTATCTCACAAAAGATTTGCTTTTTCTATTCACAATATGAAGTTATTTTTGGAAAAGTCAATTAGTTATTCTCTGTAGGAGCAGCTGCGTTAGCCTTATTAGCGTTACAACAGTTTCAGTCAAAAACGGAGTTGAAATGCAAAACTAAACACACAAACTCCTCTTTTCTATCGTGTCTACTCTATTCTAATCACTTAAAGGATAATACCAGTGTTATATAGGGTTGTAGCCCATGTACCACTCTATAAATTTTGTCAATCATGATTACCATAATTTTGCAATGCATGCTATATGTGATTGGATTTTTTGACATTTCCTCTTTTTTGTTTTATTTATTAAAACAAAGGCTGAAATTAGCTGCTGTCCCAGCAATGAAGAACGTGACAGTAAAGTTGTAAAGTAGCTTCTTTTAAAGGATTATTTCCTGGTGGAAAAATTCTATTTCTAGCTTTCTTCCTTCTTACAGTAAGCAGGAAATGTAATTGCATTGATACAAAGGAGGGGAAAAAAACAACTCACATAACAAAACAGAAACTACTACAGAAAAAAAGGTTTCATGTTCATGTGGGTTGATCATTTAAAGTTTCATGCACGCTTTTATACTGGATAAAAATTAAATGTTGAAACTTCATTGATACAAATGCAAAATAAAAATGCACACACTGGTATTATTCTTTAATCTTCAAGTTTATTACTCAACATAAGAGTTACTAAACCTACCATAAATTTACTTTTGAACTATTTGTTGTAATTATTAATTAATTTATTTGAGCCATTTATTTGGTGATCAGAGGTTCATTTTGTTAAGTTGACTTTCTTGATGCTCCTTCTGGAACAAATTGACCCCTGTATCTGGAGGTCGGTCTTAGTCCCGGTCTGCGTGGAATCACAGGATCGCCCCCAGATTGAAAAGACTTTTGTCCATCTGAAACAATGACTGACGTTGTGTTCGCTCTGTGTGTGTTTGTGTGTGTGTGTGTGTGTGTGTTTATGCGTGTGTGTATGTGTTGGAGCATTGAGGTTAATCCACAGTTGTGCGCCATCATAATCCAAATCACACCCCAACGCCAACTTGTGTAACTTATTATTTTTTTCCCTTCTTGCCTAAATACTTTCCTTCAACCTTTCCCTGTCTTATTTATTGCTTTAGTATCCATCACTCTTTTCATAGATTACCTTCAGATCTGAGTATGCCTGTTTCTGGTTGAGCATGGGTGCATGTATGTGCTCGTCTCCTGCTAGTATTTCCTGTATTGTGAATGCAAACATTGGCTGCAGTGGTCCACTCCGTTATCCGAGCTCTCATGCTTGTGTCTCTTTATGTGCAGTGGCATTGCCGGCTCTGGGAGGGCAATACCCAGTGTTCAGCACGGCTCCTGCAGCCAAGCTGATGGAGGAGGGGAAGGTGCACACGGTGGAGCACCTTATCAACCCTTTGGCCATGCAACACCCTGAACACACCACCGCTACTGCTGCTGCCACTGTCCTACCTGCGGTGTCTACCCCTCCACCTTTTCAGGTGTGCATTATGACGCTGTTGTATGTTTCACAGACACATTCAAATGTTTGAATTTGTTTCATGCTGATAAAGATGTAAAATGTCCATCTTCATCTCACAGCATGTCATTTTCACCTAAAAAGCATAAATGTTGATATAATTGGCTACAAAAGAGTTATTTCTCTTTACCTCACTACTTTATGTACTTTTATATTTGTCAGATAACTACAAGATTGCAGATTTGGGCTAGTTCAGGTGGTTTTGCTGAGTTTTATATAAATAAACTTGCCTGGTTGAGTCATTAAGGTCTACAGTTTTTATATTATATGACATGTTATGTATTTGTTCTAGGGGAACTGTATGTTGGACAACTTACAATTAAATGTGTTCATTCAATGAATGTACAATGAATGTACTCAATGTACACTGAGATGGTCGTTGAGGACATGCTGTAGAAATCCTCTTATTCACTATGTTCCTCCTCTTTTTCCTGCATCTTCCAGGGCCGTCCAATCACTCCTGTCTATGCCATGGCCCACAATGTACAACGCATCCCAGCAGCCGGTGGCCTGTATGGAGCTGGATACGTCCCCATCACAAACTACGCTGCCAACACGGCAGCTCTGGCCGCTCTGCAGAAGAATGCAGCGGTGGCTGCAGCATATGGGGGATACACCGGATACGCGGTGCCACAGGCCTTCCCCGCCACAGCCTTCCAGCTGCCCATCCACGATGTCTACCAGACATATTGATTCTGAGGGTCAGACCACGTGAAACAACAACAACAACGTTACCCTCCCTGTGACTGAACGACCACCACAACATCGCAACAGCGTGCAGCCTGTCCCATCATACAGAAACATCACTTGAACTTGTGAACATCCAAAAGCTGTAAAGGAATGTTGTCTGAAGCAAATATTTAGAAAACAGACAGTGAAACAATGACAACCTGACATCTCATATCTGTCCCACCTACTGGCCTCAGTATATCCTGGACCCAAGGCAACCGCATGAGAGGCTTAATGATGCAGCATCATTTTCTACTGAAAGTTATAACACATAGAGGACAGTCCACTTACTGAGTGACGTAGCCCATCTGTATGTGGTGACAGTCGTCCCCCAACAACAAGCATTACTCACAATAACAACAACTCCTATCTATCTGTATTGCTCTCTGTCTCTCTCTGTCTCTGACCCCCGCCACCTTGTTGCTATGGCAACAGAAACACTGAAGGTACATTCAAGTATTTATGAAGAGAAGATACATATTTAAAGTTTTATTCTTGGTAGGTATCTCTTTTTATTGGGGTGGTATCTGTTCTCCAAAGCAGGAAAGATAGACCTTTACATGTCTAAAAATATTTTTTCATGTGTAAAAACTTGGGGGCAAAAAGAAAGAAAAGTTAATTGAAAGAAACAGGAACTACTAACAGGAGAGGATACCACTCAAGACAACTGTTTTTGGATATACTAATGTTTTTTTTGTTGTTTTTTTCCATTAATATATAGTATTTTAGCCAATGCTACATGTTGTAGGTGATGCTGTCCGTCCACGCTGGTTGACCGTGTATGCTTCAAACATGCCTATTTGGTACTTTTATGGTTTGTTTAGTTTTGTTTGTGTTTTGTTTGTTTTAAATGAAGGTTCTATGTGTTTTGCTCATTCGCCTATAATTAGTTTGCTTGTTTTGATGTCTCCTCTTTAGCTTTCGGAAACATATATCCTGGTTTGTTTGAAGAAGACTTGCCAGCTAAAGAATATTATTGTGACAGATTCCTTGGGGAACAAATACTAGAGAAAGAAAACTGGAAAGCTTTTTCAATGACGGGCAACATGGTTTATCTATAAGCTTGATAGACCCATCTTCAGAAACTGCGCTGACAGGGCACTAAGACTGAACAGATGTTAGTTGTTATTTTTTCTCATTTATGCATATCTTTATTATTGTTTTTTTTTTATTGTTTGACTCTTGAAAGGTGAACAAATATGGACAGAAATGAGAGACATTTTTCTGTATGGACTGGAGCACTCTGTCACTTAAAGCGCTCCTGCATTTGCCAATGCTAACCAAAAAACCTTAAGGCTACATACACTCCAGTCTCCTGATATTAGGAAGATTCTCGGTGCCTGACTACAGTGCCTTACATCTCCATACTGTGTGTGCTACCTTATGCTTTTCACTGTGCCTTTCATAACAAAGCAAAGCGCCTGTGGTTGGCACAAAGAGGAAAGACTCACATCTGTGCATAGCACTGGAGTTTTCTCCATTCATATTTCCAATTAACCAAATTTGTGGTATTACTGTAAGTAGGTTTCAGTCTCTGCAGTCAGATGTGACCAGGCCACCTCTCTCCTGTAGTCTCCTCTCTGAATGCTCCTGCAGTAACAATCCGTATGTCTGTCTCCTCTTTATTTCTCGTCCTCTAAACTGTGCTTGACCGAGGTGCACTTAAACGTATTTATAAAAAGGCAAGAGATGGCGACTTTCAGATGAAGAGATATTAAATACTGAGTATAAATTCATGTGTGAACTGGGCTAGTTTGGCGTTTTTTTCAATGTCTGTATGTGTTTGAAGCATAAAACATCAAGTAACCCTGATGAATGTTTAGTAGGCACTTTTTAAACTCTGCAGTGTGTTGAAAACAAGTGTAATATTGGACTGGGAATAACTGGAGCAATACCTCACGCTCAAATACACAAGGAGCCATGCATGTATGTACCACAACACACAAACATAACGGATGCAAGATCATCATGAAGTCACACTCCACAACAGCCATCTTTAAATGAGAGCATGCAAAACATTTGTATTTGTAAACCAGTTCTAGTAGTTTGGAATTTTCCAATCCTTTCTTTTATTTTGTGTGTTTAAAGGGGATTTTATTTTCCTAATTTTCCTTCATCTCCTCAGACGTTTGACTACATTTTACCCATAAAACAACATGATGAGTTTGACTGGATTTTGAGATTGTGAACGAGATAATGACGCTTTTGGTCCAAGAAGTTAAATGAAAAGATTGATTGTCATCTCACTCCATCATCTACATTTTTGCTACTTCTCTCCCCTCTGAAACGGGATTTGACGTAGAAAACAAACTGCTGATAACTGCTTTTATTATTTTCTTGTATGATGACAATAAGTCAGGATATATTTAATATATGCATAACGTGTGTTGTCTATGAAGTGAGAAGAAAAGGTATAATATATTCTAAAACGTATTTCTTTTCTTTATTTACACATTGTTTAGGGATAAAAAGTCAGAGTAACAGAGTTTTTTTTTTTTTTGCCAAAGTGTCCAATAGTTTTTAAAGCTTCAAGGTTATTGCATTTTTGTTATTATGTGTAATATTCTGTTTGCTATTTTGAACTGGATTTGATGTTATGAGTGGGAACACAAAGGCCTTCTCGTTTGGCTACGTTTTATCAGTTTCAACAGCAAAGACTGAAACTGGTCCATTGCGTGTGTTACAACCCATTGGCACTTTGTGCTGTTGAGGTGTTGCAACTCCGAATGTCAGTTTTGGCAAAACTGTTAAAGGTCTACTCATGATTTAACAGCCATCGAACTTCATGTGTTAGACGGCAGAAAACTGTCTCCTTCTGGTTCTGCCTCCCACTCAAAACACCTGCTTTACTTTTATCGCCTGCATTTCACCGGCACTACAGCGGCAGGATGAACTCCTCCTGCTCCTTGTGTCAGTGGTGTTGAGCTACGTATGCCTAGTTTAACATAGGTGTTACCATTTAAACTCTCCCTAGTGTGTGCCTTATTGCCAAGATGTGCCCTTTGCTATACCTTTGTAGACCTTTGCAGACTCTTTTCTATCTGAAGGTTTGTTTAAAAAAAAAAAAAAAAAAAGCTTGTTCGGTATTGTTATATTTATAGTGATAAAGTAGATAAATAAAGCATTTTCAAAAGGAAGCGGTGCTGTGATTTGTTTGTGCGTCTACATATTCCCTATCACCAAAACTGTCTAAACTACTTCAGCTAGCTCTCGATTAAACCACATAACTGTAGAAAGTCCTAAAAGGGTCAGAAGTTTCTTGAAAGGTCCAGAGGCAGAGGACTTTGACTCCAACCTCTGTGAATGGAAACCCATCCCTGACCTCATACATCAGCTACTATTAAGCAACGTGCCATGGTGGAGAGAGAGGAACAAGCACAGTGTGTTTGGAGAATGTTTCATAAACTTCTCTGTGGCGGGTCAACTTTACTCTAGAAACATGTTTTACCCCAGCGAGGAGTTCAGGGAGCCTTTTAAGAACATAAGTAGCCTTCATCATGCAGTACAATATGTGCAGGAGGGCAATCACAGGTGTCTGGAGTCTTTATACAGTGTCACCACCTTTCAGTCGACTGTTTTCATTAAAATGTGGTAACAGGTTACAGAAAAAAACAACCTGCTTAACTATCGATATCTACAGTGTTGATACTACTAATACTAAACCTTATTTTTAAAAGTAGCATCAGTAGGATATATACCAAGAAAGTGATCTGCCTCAAGTTAGATCTTCTTCACTCTTTATGTACTATAAAATAGTTCAAATCAGCTCCACCTAGACCAACTACCACAGCCAAATGTTAATTACAATGCATCAGTAATAATAATACAATATATAATAGTAAACACTCACAGGGATAATTTTCCAGCTTTATGAGTACTTTTACTTTCGGTACTTATATATATATATATTCTGATGCCAATACTTTTGTACTTGTACTTGACTTTTACTTGTAATGTAGTATTTCACATTCTGGTATTACTACTTTGACTTAAGTAAAGGATCTGAAAACTTATTTCAACCCTGCATTTACTTCATCAGTCATGACACATCGGTCCCCCCTACACTTTAATAATAAAAATAACCATTATTGGTATTAATGTTGGTAATTCTGGCCCTGGTATTTAACATTATTGGATCATTTAACATTTTTTTTTATTTTGCCCTCCCCTGCTATACAACACCTCATGGTGGTTTGTGTATCCCACACAGCTGTGTGGTCATGATCAGTGTATGTTTAATAAAACCTTTACAGACTCTGCCAGACAAGAGGCAACAATTTATTTTCCAGGAATATTATAATTAGACGGATTTTAAACTAAGTTAAAGAGACTGTGTTCTGTCAGAGAGGAGTTAGAGGACATTTAAGACAATATTGCCATCTGGTGGTAAATGCACACTATCAGAACAGCCTGCAGCAGAGCTGCACAGCTCAGACCAGACAGTGCAGGTTTTCACTGGCAGCCATGTTAGCTCCACTGTCATCAATGCAGAATATTGGAGGAAACAAACCACATTTAGTCTTTCTTGAGGTTAAAATATGTATTCAACACATGCAAGAAGAAGATATTACCATACTGTCTGTGGGTAGTAAAATATTGTTATTTATTCATTTATTTAGCACATAACACAAAACATACTGCAAGCTAGGGAATAAAATAGAATGAGAATAGTAATTGCACCTATTTTTATGTGTATTAATGTAAAGGGAAAGTATTCTGCATACATGGTACATTTTCACATAATTTAATTAATATAGTATTATTTATTGTTATTTATTGTGCTACAGAAATTAAAATCCCATTGCTAATTCTACTCAGGGTATCATATTCCTGTTTTGTATCGTAAAGCGACAAAAGCATGACAAAAGAGGATAAAAAATGTCCTTAAAACAAAGTCCGAACTGCGGTGATCTAACTTGCACTACAGTTCCCATGAAGCCCCGGCGGCCACCCGTCTGCGCGGTGCTTCAGTACGGCTGCTACCGTCTTTGCAGATTTATAAACAATGCAGCTAGGCCGACTCTATCGGCACAAGGCACAATGGGTAAATCCAGATGATTTGTACAGCTGCTAAAATGCGTTGCCGCTCCTGAACGTAACCTCAGTTTATATTTGGCTTAAAGGAGACGCAACAAAGCGCACAAAATGGTTGTGCTCCAGGCCCGGCGAATAAGTAGGTTTACTATAGCTTTAAGAACGCGAAAATAGGGTCTGCTTCTTTAAAATGATATCGGTTTATTGCTGAATAGATAATTAAGAAAAGTTTTCAATTTCTAATCAATAAATACATGCATTTAATTTGCGACGAACCCAACGCACTCACAGAAAATGCTCCACTGTTGGATAAAGGCCGCTTGCAATCAAAACGTCTTTTAACCAGATGTCCGTTTTTCCTCAAATTGCAAGTAAACCTGCTTGACTTTAAGCGGAATTTGAGATAGGCTGAAGTGTCCTCACGGTGATGGAACCGGCCGGCGACCGAACCGGGGGTGTAAATAAAGATGAAGAGCCGGCGGAGGACAAGGCCGCAGAGCAGACCCCGGCCACCAGTACGGCCGTTACACCGCGTAGAGGGCTCAGAGAGCGGGGAGCGGGTCGCCCGAGGTCCGGCGTCTCCGCTTCGTTAACAGACGTTAACGGAGCAGCGTCGAGCCCGCAGAGCTCGGGACGGGTTTTAAGAGACAGGTCAACGAGGGCAGTACCGGCCTGGCTGAAGGACACCAAGAGCGACGACGACGAAGACGAACCGAGCCCGGACACCGGCACGACCAAGCGGAGGAAAGTTTCCAACTCGAGGCGGAAGAAAAATTCAGAATCTGCGGGTTCGGCTGATGCTGGAGGTGGGGTCGCAGGTGACAGCCTTCAAGGCACAGAGTAAGTTTTTAATTGAACAGTTCTAGCTCATACACAACTAAACTAAATCTGTTTATAATGAGCCTGTCTAGACTTTTAACTTGTGCGTTCATGTCTATGGGGTCAGTTCCTGTCAAAATCACGCCTTCAGCATAGCTCGTCCCCTTTCTGCATCTCTGCATGGGGAGGGTGGAGTAAAACTTACCTGCCTTTACATATGGTCATACGTATAAAACTTGTAAATATATTGTTGTATTAGAGATATCATAATGATGGCATGTCGCTCTGCAGGTAGAGAAAATGTCAGTGATTTTCCCTCCTTTCTGCAGCTCAGAGGACCCCAAGAAACCTTCCACAGATGCTCAAGGTAATCATAGAAATGTTGGGAGAAAAGAAACTTTGATATGTCTCTTGCTAAATCTACATTTAAGTTCAACCGTATTCTATGTATATCTGCAAGTGGATTATGTGTGTTTTTCAAACAAAGCTAATGTATGTGTGTGGTTGTGCATATGCCTGTACCAGACTCCATGGCATACAGTATGTTTGATGGCATGCCTCTGCTCCCTCACTCCAGCTCTTCCCTCCAGACGCCCCCCAGCACAGACTCGTGCCAAGCCCCCGTCTGGCAGGGCTGTCCGCGGCTCTGCCAAGCCTGTGTGTAAGACCGAACCTGAAATGGAGAATCCAGCTGGTGAGCAACCTGTTGACAGTGAGCTACAATGGTTCAGCATGTGGTCTCTCCATTCGACATCCAATAACTCACTTTGAGAGAACGCAGTAGACTACAATACAAATTTGTACATATATATAAAATTGAAGGTTCTAGTGGCTAAGAGTTGTTTTGTTGCCTAAAAACATCCTAAAACTTACAATGTCTTTCTTTCTCTGTTTGTCATGCAGCAGTGGAAGGAGAGGTAAACAATAAAGAGACGTACGACATGTAAGTATGTTTTTGGCCCTTTTGGGTAAAGCATGATATGAACATTGCAAGTGTTAAGGGTTTCTCTCACTGCTGGAGTTGCTTTCTTTTACAAAATGCCATAATATTAGTTAGCTAGACTTTATTGTGGTACTATATGTAGTTATATTATTATTCCTTGTGGTATCCAGTCCTGCAGATAGTTTCAGTTTTGTTAAATATGTAAGTGGGAAAGTTTGCTTTTTGTGATTTTAAAGATATGATGATGATGATGATGTAGGGTTTTATCAACAGTCTATCTTTGACACAGACATTAACACAGAGATCAGGAAGGCAAATATTTACTTTCTCTGACTCTGTTGGGTTATGCAGTATCATTTTGAAATATATAAAAAAATAATCCTGCATGTATTAGCTGTAACAATAGGCAGGCTACATAATATATCATAAGCATATATCTCGTTCTGACATTTATGGCCTGCTGAGTCCGTGGCTTTTTAAGTGTACTTATATATTATGAAAGTGTGTGACTAAGTGAGAGCTTTTGCATGTTTTATGCTGTCTCAGTAAAAAGAAAGAAAACGAAAGAAAGGATGTTGCTGAACCGGTCTTGGATGATGAAGACTTTCCATTTCATGATGACCCAAACGACCTCAGCTACCAGCCACAGAGTCAGAGGTACACTTATCTCAAGCGCACTCGTTTGACCACGTGCAGAAAGTGGGGAATTCTGTTTCAAGTGATGTGTTGTTTTTCTTTCAGTGGTGCAGAGGAGGAGGAGGCGGCGGCCCTCAGCAGTGATGAAGACGTTCCTTTTCGAGATGACCTCAATGACCAGAGCTACAACCCGAAGGCTGAAAGGTGTGTGTGTGTCTGATATGTTTAGATGTAAGCACCATATTTTTTTGTTTAGTAACTGGATATTTCTCTTTTTTTTTCTTTTCTTAGGGATGCCCCGAAACCAAAACGCAGAGCTCCTCCCAGACAGAAGGAGAAGAAAGAGAAAGAGAGGGCGCCTAAAAAAGAGAAAGAGGTTGCTGAGATAAAGATAGAAGGTTTGGACAACGTGGAGAGCGTGGAAGAGGAAGTAAAGCTAAAAGAAGAAATAGTGGAGGACCCGGATGGACCCAGAAAGTAAGCAGTACCTGTTGATGTGTAACAAGTTATCAGTAGGACAGATTCACATTGCATGTATGTCTAATGAATGAGTGAAGTTAAACTGTGCGTGTGAAACACTAAGCAGCTTCTGTGACTGAATTATTCCAGCTTCAATCTGAATGTAATGTGAGCAACCCCCTTTTCAAAATGGCTTTGTGTTTACTGCATAATAGAACAAGGCTTTGATTTTCCATTGCAACTGAATTTTGTCATTTTCTTTTTTCCTTCTGTGTCAGGAGAGGCCGGCGGAAAAAAGATGATAAAACCCCACGGCTGCCAAAGAGAAGGTGAAGTTTATGTCTGTTGGAGGGCGTCGTAATCTGAACTTTATAATAGGATTTCATGAATATCATCCTGTCTTAATTCCATCCATGACATGTGCTTCACCCACACAGGAAGAAGCCCCCGGTGCAGTATGTGCGCTGTGAAATGGAAGGATGTGGGACAGTCCTGGCTCATCCTCGCTACCTACAGGTCTGTTTCAGCAGCCACACAATCCTACTGAGGGATATTTACATCTGTCGCTCTGAACTACTACAGTTCAAATACCGTTATTGGGAATCTATTTCAATCAAGACCATTTGATTTTCAAAAATATACACTAACAAGGGGTTAGAGCTTCTCCTGCTCATGTCCTCAACGTTGATAATAAAGATAGAAAACCTCTCCATGTTCACACAAAGGTTCATACTGTCAAAACCTCAAAAAGAATGAAATCATCTGAGCAGCAAACCTTAGCCGCTCCATCTTCCTTTTTGTAATGATCTCTTTCTTAATGTTTTTTTTGTTTTGCACACCAGCACCATATAAAGTACCAGCACTTACTCAAGAAGAAGTACGTATGTCCTCACCCGTCTTGTGGAAGGCTTTTCCGACTACAGAAGCAGCTGCTGCGTCATGCGAAGCACCACACAGGTACACATACAGTATATACATAAAACATGCATTATATTCCGTCTGTGTCCATTTCTTGTTATAACTGATAATGAAAGTATATTGAGAACACATATATACTTTGAGTGTTTTGTAATTCTAGACCAGAGGGACTACATCTGTGAGTTCTGTGCTCGTGCCTTCAAGAGCTCCCACAACCTGGCAGTGCACCGCATGATTCACACGGGAGAGAAACCCCTACAGTTAGTACTTCTCTCTTCACAATTTTTGCGAATTTTCTCTTTTCGTTTAGACATTTAATCATTCTCTTAAATTTTCCGAGATTACTTAAAAACATTTCCTCTCAATTTTTCCTCACAGGTGTGAAATCTGTGGCTTCACGTGTCGCCAGAAGGCCTCTCTCAACTGGCACATGAAGAAGCACGATGCTGATGCCACCTATCAGTTCTCCTGCTCAATTTGTGGCAAGAAGTTCGAGAAGAAGGACTGTGTGGTGGCCCATAAGGCCAAGAGTCACCCCGAGGTGCTAATTGCTGAGGCGCTGGCAGCCAACGCTGGCGCCCTCATCACAACCCCCGCCTCCCTGCTGGAGCTGTCAGGAAACCCCATGCAAGCAGAGGTCACCGGCCTGGACGTGAGCCAAGTAGGGCAGGATGGGCAGATGGACCAGCTGAGCCAGGAAGGGCAAGTTGGGCAGCAAGTGGCACAGGTGTCCCACATGGGTCATGTGACCCAACAAGTGAGTCACCAGGTGGTTTTACTGGGACAAGACCAGAGCCTCCATACCATGCAGGTGCCAGTGACGATTGCTCTGTCCCCCATCGACCCCCCTTCACCGGCTGACAACCAGCAGCAGACTCACCTCCAGCTTCAGATGCCCGTCCAGTTCGTGCAGGCTGCTCAGCAGCCACAGCAGCCCCAAATCCAACAACTGACCCTCCATTCCAGCTCAGTGGTGACCCAGCATCAACCCCAGCTCCAGCCCCTTCAGTCGTATTCCTCCCAGCAGCAGAGCCAGGGCCAGACGCAAATCCTTCAAATGACCTTCCAGCCGGTCAGCCAGTCTCAGACCCACATTCAGCAGATCCTAGCAACTTCTCAGCAGCTTCAGACCCTGCAGACAGCCGCCCCGAGCCCTCCTCTCCTGTCCCCGTCCAACCCTCAGTCCCAGGATCCAGCCTCCACCAACGGGGGCAGCTTTATTCTGGACAATCCGGTGCTCTCGTCTTCCTCTCCGTCAGTCAGCTCCCTTCAGCAGACAGAGGCTGTGGGGGTGGACGGTGTGGTCTGGGAGCATACAGGACAGGGGGACGTTCTGTCGGACAGCACTGAGAGACATGTGCAGCAGGTTCTCATGTAAAACAAGGATAGTGCACACAAAACAGAAGATAGAGGCAGATTATGTCATCAGTGACCTGATATACTGTATTACAATGTCTGAGGTTCGTGTAGGATCACAATATATTATGTACTGTTCACTCATAGTCACATTTGGTAGCTTTTTAGAATATCTGTATCAGGGAAACATGTATGTGTTACTTGTTGCCTTTGTACATAAGTCCTGTAAACTTATGTGAGTGTGTGTATTGATGCTGAGGTTATGTTGCAAAGCTGTTGCTATTACGCAATAATATAGCATACCTCTTGGAAATATACAGCACATCAAATGCCTAGTGTGGGGCATCAATGTTCCTACCGAAATAAATCAACTCTATTTATATTACGAATTAACACAAAACACACATTAGAAAGCTATCAACAGACTCTGTTTAAATGAACAGGCAGCTATCTTTTCACTTAATGTCCAGATCTACTGTAAAGCCTTTATTTGGCAAGGTTAAAAGAAAAATATAACAAAACCATCTTAACTCTCAAAGAGATACATTTCAAAGCCTGGAAAGCTTAGACAAAGAATATGTTTCACAGGCCTGTAAAAAGTCACGAAAATCGCACATTTTAGTGATGTTGGCAGTGTCTTGAAATCGTTGAAAAAATTGACATCTGTGCAGATGTTTGTTAAGCTTGGCTGTTTGTAGACTTTGAAGGAATAATAACCCGTATAATGTATGTACTACTCACAAAAGTAGGTCGTTATAGGCAGCCGAAAGGTGACCTTGGACATTGTAAATCACACATGAACCCATGAAACAGCAAGCACAGTCAGTGAATTAGACAAACTTAAATTGTGTCAATAACCTTTTGAAGTGTAATGTAATTTAATGAGCAAAGCTATGTAGAAACCTTGGAACATAATGTATGTCAATACTAAATCTGCACCTCTGATTTGTGATTTAGGATGTGTGTTAGAGCAGACACAAAAACTGTTCATTTATATGATGTAAATAAATGTCTTAACATTTATCTTAAGTGTATTCACTGACAGTTTGAGAACAGATTTTTTTGTGGGGGGGGGGGGCAAACAATCTCTTCAACTGGGGGAAGCGTTTGTTGGTAGAGAGGTAAACCATTAATTGTAAGATTGGTTCAATCCCCAGCTCATTCTGTCCACATGTCAAAATGAACCACACATTGCTCTCGATATGTGTTTGTGGGGAATAAAAATGTAAGTCGCCGAGTCATTAATGGGTCATACAATGGACAGTACACAATTTCTACACGGAGAGAACATATTTCAGCACACTATTATTGCTTTATGACACCGCAGTATAATAGCTTGTATAACATCCATCAGGACATATTGATCCGCTCTCTGTCTCTGTGCATGGCGTACTGCTTCATAGCTCGCTTAGGAGGAATCAAGGTGTTACTCAGTCCAACCCTCCTCTTCTTCCCTTGCTGCCCTCCTGACTCTTCCTCTTTTGTCTCCTCACATGAGCCACCTGCGTGGGACTCAATTTCATCTGATGCTGGTGTTTCTTCACTTAAAGGTGGGTGGCAGTCAGTGGGAGTGACTGGGGTCTGGAGGTCACTGTCATGAGCAAACTTGCACTTGATCCCAAACCTGCACCTTCCATCTTTCCTGTAAGACACACACATCCTTTTGCCTCCTATCTGGGAGGGTTTGGCCTGCATTGTGAGGGGGACATGTTTCTGCAAGGCGCTGAGCTTCTGGTCTGCCTGAGCCTTGAAGGGGTTGGCAAACACACCGCTGTCAGAACAGGTGTTGAGAGAAGGAGGAGGTAGTTTATTGGAGGTGAGGGAGCCCAGAGAAGGTGCAGGCAGGGCGGGTTGGCAGGCTGCAGAGGACGCTGGTGCTTGGGGATGTGGTGGTGGTGATGATGGGGGCTCTGGGTCCTCTTCCTCTGGTTCTGATTCACTGGAAGCTGAGCCAGAGGCCAGCAAGAAGTTGCGTGTCCTTTTGGCAGCTGATGCCTCATCACCCATCTCCTTAACAGAACTGGAAGATAGAAAATGTGTTGTGAAAAGAGTTAACGTTACACTAGAGAAAGAAGTTAACAACCCATGTAAGCTAGCGTAGTATTATATTACAAGTATATGACAATCTGTGTTTTGTGATAGATGTTTTTTTTAAGTCAATACTTACCCAACTCCATCCTTGTTTACATCATCGACGTCTCCATCACTGTCGGACTCCGAGGACACTCCGTAGCCAACCAGAGAGTTCATGCCTTTAAAATCAACTGAAGCTAAGTCAGCTAGCTAGGTTAGCTGGGTCTCAAAATTAAAGCGAGCTAATAGGGTTCCTGGAGAGCAAGAATCTTACAGTAAACAGCTGAATTTATTAATATAATACACCGGAATAATATGTAGTAATTTCCATTTCCTCTTCATTTGAAACGTCCAGGTTTCCAATAACGTTAGCTGCTGTCATTTAGCCGCTGCTCCGTGTTTACGTTACAAGCGCCTGCACTGACACCTGCAGGACAGGCGGGGCATTACAGCCATAAATCATTACCAACCACAAACCACAAACTGTTTGATTCATGAACCTTTTGACTATGCAACGAAAATTCAGTATATTTTACATGAATAGGGATATAATATATTGTCACAAGAGGTTTTTACTTTACCTTATTTTGGTCACTGCACTGTTTTACCTTTTATATTCTACTTAATTGTTGTCAAAACAATAGCACCTTCAGACCACGGCAAATTCCTTGTAATGTATGTTACTTGGCAATAAACAGTTTCTGATTCTGATTCTGATTCTGATTTTAGTCATTAGAGGTTGTTAATTTAGCACATTTACACATATTATCAGTATTTGTTTATATATACTGAAAGTAGTATAATCTCAATGAATGTGATATTTGTGTAATGCATTGTGGAATCTTTTTTTGTATTTTCTCATATTCATCATATAACATATGAAAAAAGACTGTATTGGATATGTATATCGAGATACTGTAAATGTGGAGTAAAGTCAAGTTTGTGTGTTTGTGTTTGGTTGTTTAAAGTCTCAGTATACCTTACAGATTTGTTCCTGCTCTAAATCATTTGAGATATTTTGATATTGTCACCTTGTGGAATTCATAAACTCTGTAAATCACAAATTGTTCAAAATAAGTTTAATGACGAAATCCAAATGGACACTTGTCAAACACAGGTATAACTAATAGCCAACATTTATAACGGCTGTATTCCATTCATGTGTGCCTGAGGGCTCTGGCATTGTGCATGTTGGCTTGCTGACATGGCTTCCTGGCAGTCTAAATGAAACAAACCCAACCTAAATGTCACTGGGTACACCTGTTGCTTTTCTGTTATGACAAGTTAAAATGTTTACTCTGAGAGAGTCCATCATATGCACTGAGAGTGATTTTGATGAAGAGAATCAACATAATAGTCATGTTTTGGTATTTGCCTTGTGTTTACAGTATAGTATGGTACAGCATGGTTTTATGGTGTAGCAATACCACACTGTAAAAGTTCTGCATTCAAAATATTACTTCAATATTACCTTTAGTAGCCGATCAAACGCAGTGATTTACACTGGCCCCTGTCAAAGTTATATGACCATATTACTGGATCATTATTATTAATGAATCAATTAACATGTAGGCCTAAGCAGTACTTTAGTGTTGGTGAAGCTAATATGAACTGCTCTGTATACCTTTGGGAAGTTTAATATATAACATATATATCATATTTTATAAACTGATATAAAGTAGCAGAAAACGGAAATGGTGACCTCCTCAATTAAAGTAAAAAAAAGGAAAGTAAGAAAGAAGTAGGTCTACCTGTAAATACAACAAACATACTACTTGAGTAAATGTACTTAGTCAGTTTTGCTGTGATCTTTGTATACTTGTATACGGAAACAGATTGAAATAGTTCGGGCAACATCTTGCTTAAATTTAGACCATCTTTGCTCGGTCACTTCCAGTAAATCAGATAAGCCCCGATCATGAACACATTGATGAGCGCTTCCCTCCCCGTCTCCTCCCCTCCGTGACTCTCCGCCCCCGCTTGTCCCGTTAAATTCCTCCTGCCTGGCATCAGGTTCCCGAGGGAAAGGGCGGAGAGTTGGCTACGATCTCTGTAACATAAGTAGCCCAAGTCACAGTGCGCAGACAGGGTCGGACAAACTGGGAAACTCGTTTTACCGAAACCTAAGAGGCGACGAGAAGCGCTCTGGCTCCAATTAACGGCGCACTGAGTTTCAGCAAAGGGGAGCGGAAGGGCAGGCTGAAGTGAACCGTGAGCCGCGGCGGGGCATGATGAGGCGGGCGTACCCGGGAATATATTAAGGTGCCGGCCTGTTGCTCTGCTGCTCCAAGTGCGAGTGTGTCTTCCCGACAGAGGCAGCTGGAGGTCCAATGGCAGCCAGGCGGACTAGAGGCATGACCGGCTCGGATCTGAGCAGGACCGCCGCGGCCCGGGCCACTGCTATAGCCGAGCAGCTGCACCACGAGTGCTCCATCTTACTGGAACTTTATGTGAGTAGAGGAGCTTGTTGTTTCCACTGGCTGCTACCTGCCAGCAGACCACAGTATCACACAGTCCAGAGCTGAAGACTGAGAGAAAAACGTGTGTGTGTGTGTGTATAAAGGAGAGTCAGAAATAGGCCAAGGTTAAATGGAAAATTAATAGATTTTTTTTTTTGTGTGTGTGTGTGTGTGTGTCCTCTGTGCATACATGTCTGTAACTTTGTGTGCATTTGACTGTGTGTTTGAAATAAGTACATGGGACGAAGTATGTGAGTGGGAGAGAGAGAACAAGAAACAACGATGAAAGGGATGCGTGCAAAAGTAAGATAAGAGGGAGGAGTGTGTGTGTGTGTGTGTGTGTGTGTGTGTGTGTGTGTGTGTGTGTGAAAGAGAGAGAAATTGTGTCTAGGACAGCAGGGGGTAGGAATGCAGAATGGGGGGGGGGGGGGGCGGTGAACTTGGAATGACAGAGGTGGGCGTTTTCGCTGGCACAAACTCATCAATGCCTGGGCACGAAGCCCTTCCTCTCTTTTCCACAAGCCTGCGTCTCTTTGACTATAGGTGTGAGAGCTACCGGTTATTAAAACTTCTTGGTTTCCTGCCAGTTCACCGCCTCATCCTTCATTTCTTTCATGTGTCTCTCGCCAGGAGCGAGGGAGCGGCCTGGCATATAACCTCATCCGCTTCTCTCCCCAGGATTTGACCCTTCCTCTTTCTATCCTTCAGGCCTTCTTCAATGTTCTTCTCCCTGGCACAGTTATCACTGATTCTGTGTGCATAGTTTCTTTAGAAATATTCCAGTGAACACACCATAATGGGATTAGATATGTCTTAGCTTATTGTACAGAAATGTATGTACATTTGTGTCCCCTGTGTTTCCTCTCCTTGGCTGGGAGGAATTGTCTCTGAAATAGGATTTAGTTTAGTCTCTGGCAAACAGGTCTCAAATGAATCCAATGCAGATTGAATATTTTTCAGGCGGGCTGTCCCTCGCCTATTCATTGGGTGGGAAAACACTCATTTACAACGTCCGTTTGATACCTCGTAAATCATTTGCAAAGCTTACCACGTTATCATAATTGACAATGATCCATGAGAATATTGCTCCTGGCTACTGTATTGCTTCCCGGGGTATCCGTAACTGCCTGAATCACATTTCCTCTGCAGGCTGAGCAGTAAACATTAACTTCCCCCTTGACTCCCAGGTCACATTAGGCCACTCTGTCACTCTGGTACTTACATGCATGCAGGGTTCAACAGTAACGCCTCAGTATAATGTCACAAGGAGGCCTCTGAGATTCACAGCTAACTCAAGTACTGAAGCTGATGCCAGATACATTCATGCCTGTAAAGTGACCCGTCAACATCATGTCAAGATTTGTCATTCTGTAGCTCTGAGAGTACAAAGTTTCTATCTCTGTTATGTGCTGTTTATCAAAGGAAGATATACAGTATTGCTTTTATATTGATGTTAAAAGAGTAGTTTGATATTTGGGGAAATGTGCTCATTTGCTTTCTTGCTGAGAGTTGGATCAGAAGATTGATACCTCTCATCTCTGTACGGTAAATATGAAGCCACCGCCAGCAGCCGCTTAGCTTAGCATAAGGGCTGGAAACAGGGGGAAACAGCAAGCCTGCCTCTGTCCACTGGTAACAAATCTAGCTAATAGCACTTCTAAAGCTCACTAATCACTTTGATCTGTACAAAAACAAAGTGTAAAAACTGCAATTTCTGGTTAGCCAGGTTCGCTGTTTTCAGTCTTTATGCTAAGCTAAGCTAATCACCTGCTGGCTGTAGCTTCTTATTTATCGTACAGACAAGAGAGAGGTCTCCTCATCTAACTCTCTGCAAGGAGGTGAATATGTGTATTTCCCAAAATGTTGAACTATTCCCATGATTTTATGTTTCAGATGTTGACTTTCAACAGAAAGTTGTCATCACATCATCTTCTTTCATACAGTATGGTATTGTATGTGTTGCACCTACAGAAGTACACCCCCCCCCCCCTTGCTTCTATGATGTGGTGTTATATTAAAGAGCTCATTTTAACCTTTCACTAATAAATCCGTATTGGAATCGGGCTGAACTCAAATTCCTCTTCAAAGGAAGACCATTTCCTGTGCTGGGTATATTTTATTGTTGGAAGCAATGTGAATGAGCCTGAACAAATTCCTATCGCATTAGGAGAAAATCCCTGTTGCCTCACAGACAATGATCTTCAGTAAATTGCTGTCAAAAGTGACGTCAATGTGGTTAGTGCTTGATAGAAAGCATTCCTCAATCTTCCACTTATGCACTTCACTTTCCAGCTCCTCCTCCTCTTCCTTTTCCTTATTAATGCCTTCCCATATCTCACTTCTGTCCTTACACCCTCTTTGTTTCCTTCTGAAGAGAAAGCGGGAGAGTTTCACTGCAGATGTCACGGTGGCTGACGGGCGTCTGGTGTCCGTCCCTCCTCCTTCCTCCCAGCTGGACACCAGGGACAAGCTCTGGCGTCTCCACTCCGCTCTGTTGCAGTGCCGCAGCTTGCTGGAGAGAGCCGTCGCTAAAGAGGAAGAGGAGCTGGGCGGTGGGAAGAAGGGTGAGTATGAGACCCAGAGGAAGATGGTGAAGGACAGACTGTCGCTTCTCTTGCTCAACACTGGAGAACTCCTCAAAGCTGCGGACGGCACGGCGGTCCTGACCCCCAGCTTGGAGGGTTTGGAGGTAGGTGCTGATGACGACAGACGTGTTATGACGATGGTGAAAGTGCTGGACAGAAATTAAGGCAGAACTCTGTGATCTCTCCCCTTCTTATTGGCAGCTAGACGGCCCGGCCATTCTGTTTGAGCTGAAGCTTTGGGTGTACCGTATCTTCAAAGAGGTGGACTACTGGACCAAGACGGCCGTCACCACCTTGCAAGCCCTGCCCTCAGTGATAGCCAAGGAGCGAGCAAGGACCACGCGGGTCAGGAGCACGAGGAGCGCTCGGAGATGAGTTGGAGACGCGAGAAGTGTAGGTGAAGAGTAATAATGAGGGAGGAAAAAAAGCAGTTAAGGAGAGGGAGAAAGAGGTGGGTGAAGGGACGACAAGATGAGGGCCAAAGTGAGAAACTGGCATGTATGGAAAAGAAAAAGAAAGATGAGTGAAAATAGCCAGCTGATGGAGAGAGACAGATCCCTACTGAGACAGGCAGATGAGTGGGTCGGTTATTTTTAGGGTATGAAAACCCCATGATGAGCAGAGGCCTTAGACAGACGGGGAGCGAGAGACAAGAACATAGCTAATATCATAGCTAATAACAGCATTTGTTGGAACAAGATTATTTTAAGTATGGCAGAGTCTAATACAACTTAATATTTGTTGTTTACCTTGTAAGATTTAAGATTCAGAGTTTCTCTTTTTCTTTTTTTCTTTCTTGGTATTGAGGAAACATGATTAACGTCAACTCAAATGAAAATGATGCTACTTTTCTCGCCTGCTAATATCAAACTCATTCACGTTTATTCATGGTTTTTCGCCCCATACATGCACTCCTTATTATTTAAGATATACTGCCAGGATCTCCTGCAGCTGACGGAGGAAGCAGTCAGCAAGGGGCCCATTCTGATGAAAATGAGAACATTTGAATTCATGCCGTCACCACCCTGTCGCTCTGATGTGTGTAGTTTTGAATACTGTGGCTATAAATCATTCCACGTAGATCATCATCTGGGGATGTTCAGTGTATGAGGAGAAAAAAAAAAGTATGTGTAACAGCACCCTCTAGTGTTTACAGGGTGCTATTACACAGATGAATTCTTTCTTTCTTGATTTTCCTCAGAAATGCTTATGTCAAATTATCATGTGTTCATGTAGTTTTCTTATGTTTTTAGGGCACTTTATTAGCAATGAAATCATGTGAAATGGTGTTACAGGGTTTAGGAAGCAACAAGAGTGATACAGCCGCAACATCAATAGTCCAAACTGATGGACATACAAATGAGCACATAAGCAGGGACTGTAGCGGAAATACAATGTAAACAGAAACACATGTACACAAATGTAAACAAATGTAAGTGATGAAAGAACATTTTTATGAATTCATTCATTTATTTGTTATACTGTTATTATCTATATATATATATTTTTTGATATATATATATTTGATAAATATATTTATCAAGTTTTATAGAATTTTATATTTTTTTCTTCACACCAGATCATGTTAAAAGGCCCAGCAAGAGGGAAACAAAAATAATGTTCTGCATCACAAAGATCAATATGAACAAAGGTTTTAAGGCACATATCCCATTTTGACTGCGCGTGAATTCAGATGAAAGTAGAGATTTGTGTCTGTCATGTGATCCATTAACTTTCCATTGGGCAGTTGCAGCTTGCACTGCAATAATCAACATATAGTCGATAAGTTAAGTTGAATTGTGATCATGTAACAGAGAAATTGATGAAAAATGGCTCTCAACATTTAATTGAGTCTAACCTGGGCTGTGTTAGGGTTAGCATCAGCCATATACTCAGGCTGTCTTAATTATGGATGAAGCTTCAGGGTAAGAAAACGAGAAGATACTGTAAATGGGATTGAATCGTACATATGACAGATCCTTGATCATATGGAGCACAAAGCAGAAAGGCATGCAGGCATGTTGGAAGAAAATGTTGTTTTTTGAGTGACAAGCAAGTAAACCTTTGCTGTGTCTAAAACTTTTAGGATGAGGGGACCATTTGGTAATTTTACAGTTGAACTTATGTCACTTTGTTTAATTCATGGACTGCAGATTTTATTCAGTTCACGTTTTCCTTGTCACATGCTGTATTTAGTCGTAGGTTGATAAACTGTTGGTAGGTGCACTGGGAGTACAAACAAACCTGTGTGAGATTTGAGTGACACAGGACACTCTAAACTGTTTTCAGACTTCTGAAAACTGAATATTGTTGCTCGAAGGCAACATACATGCATTTGGTCGCTTAGTCGCAATGATTAATGTCAAAGTTGAAATGTAAGCCCTAAGAAAATAAGAGCTACTGTACATTTGCAGTCATTCACACCACCTGTTTCTCCATTCATGCTCTAAATGAAGGAGGAAAATACATCTTACAGCACAAAGGCATCATAAATATCTAATAATGCTTTGGAGTGCAACACTTTTAATGTGATATACTATAAATGCAATATTACATGTGTTGCATTTGCTGCTCTGTATATGGATTGAAGATGTGTTATCTTCCCTCATGCTCTTTTTCATCGACTCTGATGATGAGATACACAGCGCATAAATCTTCCAAACATTTATTTTTTCCTAAAGAGAAATTAGACCAAATTTGACCAAAAATAACTCTGGGTTGGAAAAAAAAGTATGTTGCTTCAGGTCCTACGGTAGAAGATGAAGTGTGAACCAGGAAGTCCAGTTTAAAGGCTTCTCGGACACAAGAATGTTTCGTAGTAGTATGTGGCAGCATTTTACTGTGGGAAGTATCATGGTGGCTATTATTTAATTCTGCGTCTTGACAATCGCAATGTAAATAGTTGAATTACGCCACACGTGTTGCTAAGTATTCCACCAATAGTGGGACTACTGCGCAAATGCATTGGTCTCGCTGAAATGAATGAGGCTGCGTATCTTTGACGCAGTGCTACTGTTGATCTGAAGATATGTCATTCGTCAGTCATGAATTGACCTACACAAGACTCTTGCAGCCATTTTGAGTCTGTCCTCTTCCTGCAGATTACAGGAAGTACAGCAATGTGGTTACATTCCTGGCAAACAAAATGTTTTGTTTGCATATGTGGTATTGATTGATTGATTTTATTTTCCTAACTAATTTCTTTGACACTTTCACTGTGTGCGTCTTCTTTACGAGTGTCATTTTTTACAACACTAAGTGCCCTCTCTTTTGACCTCTGGTGCAGTGAGAGCAAGCTGTCGACAAATGGCTCAAAGCACAAAGAGAGGATTAGGTTACCATCGCAACTGTCTATATGCAGCAATCATACTGTAGGAAACGGCCACACTCATTAGGGTTTTCACAGCAGCAGTGGGATTTTCACATTGTAAAGACTGTATGGTTAAGGGACTCCCTAAAAACTATTTTTTTAGGGGGCGGTGCCTTACGTCCTGCGTCACAGAGTGTTACGTACCTTTTTCATGTACAAAGGTGTGAGACCAAATATACAAATTATGGGAAAACATGAATAGTATATTCTGTATGCCTTCTGACATGCATCAAATATACTGATCTCATATTAATTTTCCAAGTTTATGAAATAAAACTAGCCCACTGCTGCGTCCTGCAAAACCACGCCCATCCGGGTGAAATCCCAAATTTTTAGGGAGTCCTGTATGATTAACCCCTGTTATCCGTGATGGTCAACCAAATGTTTGGATGTACTTATGAATTGTTGTTGTTGTTTATCTTTGGAGTTTATGATCAAGCAGCAATAATCCCCGTCCTGCAAATGTGGCTTCATCTCTGTAACGATTGTCTTGCTGGATAAACTTTTGGCCCTCGAATGTTAACACAAGAGACCAAACACCAAAGCTAGATTTAATCTCTGGGCTGACACATTTCTTTTGTATTTCCCTTCATCACTGTAGTCAAAAAGTCTCCTTGGTGTCTCAGATTAAATCTTTTGGAATGAAAACCATCATCCGTTGAGCTTTTCAAGTAAAGCCCCTTTCAGACATGGAATCTGTAACATTGCTGGGTTCATCTCTCTGTACAAATACTGGCTGTCTGACTTTCAAATAGGCCTCCGTTATGAAGGCGTTTCTCTATATGAAGATACAGAGCAATGCCCGCTTGATATTTGG
Source organism: Enoplosus armatus (assembly GCF_043641665.1). Taxonomy (NCBI): domain Eukaryota; kingdom Metazoa; phylum Chordata; class Actinopteri; order Centrarchiformes; family Enoplosidae; genus Enoplosus; species Enoplosus armatus. The sequence continues at coordinate 15,962,258 of NC_092181.1, forward strand.
CATCTGGGATGTAAGACTAGGTGTAGACTAAGTGTAGTAGGGCTGCAAGTAACAAATATTTTAATTTATAACCAATTATTTTCTTGATCAATTGATTCCTTGTCTATAAAATGTCATCGTGAAAAATAGAAAAAAAATCATAACTTCCCAGAGCCCAAGTTTACATATTTCAATTGCTTGTTTTGTCCAACGAATGGTCCAAAATGCAAAGATATACAGTTTGTTATTGTTGAAGACAAAAAAATACAGAAAATATTCAGTTTTAGAACCTGGACCAAGTGACATGTTGGTGGACATTTTCATAAAAATGAATTAAGTTGTCAATAATCGACTAATCGTTTCAGCTCCACAATGTTGTAATTTACAGAGATTGTACGGTTTTATCAGTAAAGACACTTCTCTAATATCAGCTTTGGACCAATGTCCTGCCAGTTTTACAGAAGTAGCTCACGTAGCTTGCAGAAGTCTCTCCGCTGAGTCAAATCTGCTGCTTCAAAATGTCCCCCGTGATCAAAGCACATCCCTCTAAGCCTCGTTCCTTCTCTCTCATGATTGGTTTGCACACTTCACTCAAAGTTCTCACATGTAAGGACACTGTAATCTTGACTTTGACATTTCTGGCAATGTTATGGCTTTTACTCAAACTTGAGCCATGTAGAAGAAAACGTTTCAGAAATGTTGCTTTGTAAAGTATTTACACGTTATTTTATGTCTAAAAGGGGCTTGAAACAATGTAAGCAGACCAGCAATATGACATATGACATATTGAATATAATACAGGACCAATATGGCAACCAGGACACACATTTGTTACTCTAAACTTCACAGCCTAAATATTGTTGTTTCCATTTGAGGACAAAATGATTAGTTATCCAAAATGGTCCACTTAAAAAAGATAAGATGTATTTTGGATCACGGAGAGAGCATCGGTTGATGCATTGTGAACATGAAATGAAAGTAATGTACAGTCTTTTATGTTGGTCTGAAACTTTGGTGTAAAAACTTTTATTTATTATTGACTGTATTTCTGAGGGTGTGTGAGTGGGTTGAAATAAATTGATCTTGGCTATAATTTGAGTTGTGTATCTGTTTGACTTAAAAACAGGTTGGATCACAAGTGTCGGGGATGAATAGTGTGTTTGAAAGATTGGACGATGTTTTTTTTTGTGCAAGAACAATGTCTTATTTTACACTTAGTTTGAATA
>NC_092181.1:15965962-15970962 GCF_043641665.1 Enoplosus armatus
CACTCTGAGAGACGTTTGTCAGCTAGTTAAAGTAACATGACACATGGAATTCCAGTGAGAAACGGCAGCTAGTAGCAGCGTTAACGCTAACACAGACTACACAAAGTTAGCTCTACAGGTAGTGAGGAAGGAACTGTCCCAAAACAACAAAGGGCAAAGCAAAGAAGGAGCCCGACTTGGACAAGTAATGTAAAAATGCAACATTAGCATATATTAAATTCCTGCCGTTAGAGCACAGGCACAATATAAAATATACCAGACACTAGATATATGCCAGACGTGTTACATTAGTGCAAAAACACATATTAGAGATGACTGCAGACCTGTTTGATTGTACATGATGCATTTTCCATCCAAAGCCATCAGTTTTGCACACGCATGTCAGACTGATCACCAAAGCATTGATCTCAGAGCCTGACAAATGTTCACACAGTTCAATGAAAGTGTGAGCTGTCTTACCTTAAAACTAAGGGAAAAAAGGCCTTTCTTCCTCACCTGTCCTCAAACTGTCCACCACCTTCCAGTACTCTGTGCTGTATAAAGTCCATTGCTGGGGCCAATGGCTAATTATGCACTTTGAGCTAAACGGTGGGTATCTTTCTGGGGATAATGAACATTTTCCAACTATTACTTTTGCGATTCACGCAGTTTAAGGCACAAAAACATCTTGAAATGTTGGTCTCCTCATAATATCTCAGTAATTCCGGTTTGTGTGCGTCTCACTGATGATGTCGCTCGGAAACACGTCTAAAGGTCAAGATCCAAGTATACTGGGTCTTACAATTTTCATAATGCAACTCAATTTTTTTTTATTAGACTCCCTCTGCCTCCTTAACTTGTAATTGTTATACCGGATCACCGTTAAATAAGCCAAGATAACCCTGATGACATCATCAGGGTCATCATTGCAACATAAAACTGTTGATCTGTACAGAGCCCCCGGAGTGACCATAGAGAGAAATCAGAAAATTAGTTCCCACGTTTTGATTGATTCTCACACATGAGATAAATGTATGAGAGCCAGCACAATAGACCAGCCTTGTTTATCAGAGTGTTGAGTAATGCGAAACCTTAAGTATGAAGAACAAATCAAAATGTGGGAACAAATTATTTTTTCTTCTCTCTATGGTCACTCCGGGGCTCTGTAGATCTGTCACTTGTGTTTGTGAGATGCTTTGGTTAAATATATGTTTGAGTAGGTTTGATCATTAACCTGCCATTCATCTGATGTTTATTAGACCTAATTTTAGCACCGTGGTCAGTAGTCAGTTTGACCTGTTAAATAGCCTAGCACATAGCACAGAACAAGGAACGGTATCAGTTCGCCCGACATGATGGTATTGATTATTAGAGAGTAAATTTGTGTCATGTTGTTCCTCAATACAGAAACACTGGACTTTCCTGTATAAATAAACAATGCGGTAGGTTTATGTTAGGGACATAAGTGTAATTATGTCAAGTTTGAAACATCAGAAATGAAGTTGAATTTCTGAGAAACCAGAAACAAAGCTGAACATTTCCATCAGTTAGACAGGAAGGATGACTCTAAATACTACAATAGCCATGAGCCTCAGCTGCCGTTGCTATGGGGAAGATGCCAAACAGAGCTGTGGCAAATTCAGAAGGCTTTGTTTTTACAATTTTGTAAGAAGACACAGCATCATATCTGCTGAATTCATCCAGAATTTACCCAAAATCAAACATGACCTTATCTTAACTGCTCTCAGGGTTAACAATCACCACAACAGAGTTTTAAGTGTCAGTGATTGTATGCTTCTTACAGAAATGATTCCTTAGGTTTTTGTGTGCACTGGCTTGTACCTTTTGACTCTTTGTAAAGGATATTTTCTAACACAGTTGCTCATCTTTCCTACTGATGATTCACAAGAGTTTCATGTCCATCCAAGGCTTGGAAGGGCTCCAACTGCCAGTCACCTACTATTATCTATGCACAAAAGGAACGAGACTTTCATTTCTGGAACACTGGATACCTGAAATAACCCCTCTCGCTTTGATAGTGCACAAGACCCAACAGTAAAATACCATTTTCCTTTGGGGGCCCAAATATTTTTGGTGGAGAGCCAGATTTGGCCCATGGGCTGCTATTTGCTGCTTCCTAGCCTACAGTATTATTTTTATGTTTAAAAATGGTATACTCTGAAATATAAATCCATTGGTTTCAATCTTCAACACATTAAAGTCAACCTGTCTGCAAACACCAGACCAATCCAGGTAACCAGGAGTTTGACAGAATCGCTACCAGCTGTGTTCAAAGTCCTCATCAGGTCCTCATATGCACTCCATGGTATTCTGATTCTTTTGATTTACCACTTGGACAAACACAAAACAAGACAAACAAGGACAACACATGGCAGCAAGAGCAAATCTCTCCATAACTATCCACCAAAATTATCTCTGAATATGTGTGAGACAAGAAATAAGTGATGCAGTTGCATAATCAACTTGATCTAAATCATAACTTTTCTCATTTTTCTCAGTTTTTAGGCAAATATCATCTACACTACACTGATGGATTGAGAAGTTTGTAGGGTTTGTAGAAAAACATGTTCATGTGCCTCAAACTAAGGTACTGAAAATAGCATCACAGCATAAGCTCTGGATATTGAACATTTTCAAATGACAGCTATTAACCAGCCCTAGCGTCACTGTTGAAACTTTTGAGATTCCACTTTGTCCCTGTTCTACTTTAAACTTTGTTTTTTACTCGCCCTACACATGTCCTTGAATTATGGGGTCATAATATGTAGTTTTGACTCACTAACAGTGTCAATCTGTCTGTCCATCAACCACTTTGGTCCCATTTGGTTGGATATTTGTGACGCCCAGATGATGATTCTCTGTGACCCCCTGACCTTCACCTAGTGCCACTTCCAGGGAAAGATTTCATCTTGACTAAGGTTTTTGTGCATGACAAGGTATCACTAAAAACTGATGGTCAATTTGCTGTTAATTTTTTTATCACAGTGGGAGTTTGTATCCATGATTTAACCAAGCAATTGGACTGGGACTGAACCAAATTAGCCAAAGACGGTAACTTCAGTGTTGGTTGTTGAAAAGGTATTTGTTCGACGTTCCTAATATTGACAGATTTCTCTGAAATTGCCAAACAACATTGTATGTAAGAAGAAAGAAAGGTGATTTATCCAGTGGTGGAATGTAACTAAGTACATATACTGAAGTTGTACTGTACGTAAGTACAAATGCAAGGTACTTTTCATTTCATGCCACTTTATACTTCTACTCTACTACATTTCAGAGGACACTATTGTACTTTTTACTCCACTACAAGTAGTTCACATACTAGTCACTTTATAAATCAGGATTTGACATAGAAAACATATGTAGAACTTTTAAAACATGATGCATTGTAAACATTTTAACTAGCCAACAGAATATGATATTGAACTTAAACAAATTGGCAGAAAATTCACTATTGCTGTATCTTGAAATAAAGTCATTAGTGTGGTGGTAGGTACACTATTAATGCATTTTGGGAGGCGATAGGCTCTCTGATGCAACTTTTAAGGCTGTAAAGTTATCTGCAGAAAGTATTAATGGGATGCAAACCATGTCCATCATATTTTTAATCCAATTAAATAAAACACATCAAATAAAACCTCCTTCCTTGTTATTCTTTCTTCAGTTGGTGTGATTGCTTTCAGTGGAGCACTGCATGGTTAGGGAAGACGTTTTTAACTATGTGGCAGTTTCATACAATAAGCTAATAACACTAACAACTATAATTACTGCTCAAAGCAAAGTGAAAAAGTTGATAATTGGGATAAACGATGCCCTAAGGGCCCTGGGACAAATAATATGACAATATATCAACAAAGATTCTTGCAATATTTTACTGATGTTGCAGTTTGCTATTTGGGCTATGAAGTTCTTTCAATAAAAATTATAGATTTGAGTTAACAAGAAACAGATTTTCAGACATCATAATTCTGCTCCTCCTCTGCTTTCTGAGGCCGTTTGTCAGTTTATGATTTTACATTTGTGTGATGGAGCACATGAACATGTTGCTGTGTGTGTAGTATTCTTTATAAAACTCCATGAAATAAGAAGTATTTAATAACACAATGGAAACGCTATATATAATGTGGTGATATATAGTTCCATTAAAATGCATGCTTCCCTCTTCAGTTCCAGAGGTATCATAACGAATCATATGATTTACCTACATTATTGTGCAAAAGAGAATTGCCTTTATATCATATTGTTTGTTATCTTCATCCTTACAACTTAGTTCAGAAATCAAGGTCTCGCAACATAAAATGTGTGTAAATTAGAGGTAAAGGAAGTGGATAATCAGTGTTACTATGGTCTGCTTTCCCCTGTAATTAGCATTTCATTAGCAAACCCCTTGACCACTAATGTATGCCACGTGTGTCTGTCCAGCCAAAGCCCTATTCGTCCCTTTTTTAATCCAATTTATGTTTTAGACACAATATTTTTAAATCCTCACCAATTACCTTTTGAGACCCTGTCTTGCATGAAATAAAACCATATACTGTATACCACATACCATGTACTGATTCTGTATGTCCCCACTAGAAAAATAACAAAAAGAACTGCCAATATCAATACAAAAATCATTTTGGTTTTCAATGAGGTGTTGATGGAGGCTATTGTTAAAGACAATGTGGTGCGATGGCCTGGCACTTTCAGCAAAAAAAAAGAGGCAGATTTATCTTTATTTTTGAAAGCCTAAATGACTGCCCCATTGGACGTTATGTAACCACAGAGTGCAAGATGCAGTGTGTGGTTTCTCATAACTAAAGTTAACACTGTGATTGTTCTACGCATTGTTATGAAGGAAGATAAACAACATTCTAATAAGGTCTGTGAATAATAATTAATAATAAATGATACATCTCATGTGCAATGTATGTAGTTCGTTGAAACCTTTGCAATGTGTTACCCTTGAACTGACTCGTATACTTACCAGCTCAATAATAATACTGCATTCAAGGTAT